>NW_026961254.1:0-27445 GCF_963924245.1 Chroicocephalus ridibundus
AGGAGATACCGCAAGACGTTTCTGTATATTGGGCACAGCGCTCTGCAGGGTGTTAGCAGAGAGTTTTCCCGGGACAGTGAAACCCTATATCAGAGACACTGAGAAGAAGCCCCAACGTTCCTTCCAGGCACTTTCAGTGTGGGTGCCTTCTCCACGTGGTTCCTGTTTCACTGCAGCTCTGAAGAGAATGTTAGCAAAGAGGTAATCGGGACAGTGCAAACAGTACTCAAAGAGAGGGAGAGCAAGCTCTCTCTTGGCACTTTGGATGTGGGACATACAGCGAGATGTTTGCTGCTTTTACATTTGGCTGTTGGGAGATTTACAGCACAAAGATATCTAGTTGATTTGAAGCAGTTCCGAGAAAGTCTAAACATAATCCTCACTTTTCCCTCCTGGCACTTTCCCTGTAGGAGATACCGCAAGACGTTTCTGTATATTGGGCACAGCGCTGTGCAGGGTGTTAGCAGAGAGTTTCCCGGGACAGTGAAACCCTATATCAGAGACACTGAGAAGAAGCCCCAACGTTCCTTCCAGGCACTTTCAGTGTGGGTGCCTTCTCCACGTGGTTCCTGGTTTCACTGCAGCTCTGAAGAGAATGTTAGCAAAGAGGTAATCGGGACAGTGCAAACAGTACTCAAAGACAGGGAGAGCAAGCTCTCTCTTGGCACTTTGGATGTGGGACATACAGCGAGATGTTTGCTGCTTTTACATTTGGCTGTTGGGAGATTTACAGCACAAAGATATCTAGTTGATTTGAAGCAGTTCCGAGAAAGTCTAAACATAATCCTCACTTTTCCCTCCTGGCACTTTCCCTGTAGGGGATACCGCAAGACGTTTCTGTATATTGGGCACAGCGCTCTGCAGGGTGTTAGCAGAGAGTTTCCCGGGACAGTGAAACCCTATATCAGAGACACTGAGAAGAAGCCCCAACGTTCCTTCCAGGCACTTTCAGTGTGGGTGCCTTCTCCACGTGGTTCCTGGTTTCACTGCAGCTCTGAAGAGAATGTTAGCAAAGAGGTAATCGGGACAGTGCAAACAGTACTCAAAGACAGGGAGAGCAAGCTCTCTCTTGGCACTTTGGATGTGGGACATACAGCGAGATGTTTGCTGCTTTTACATTTGGCTGTTGGGAGATTTACAGCACAAAGATATCTAGTTGATTTGAAGCAGTTCCGAGACAGTCTAAACATAATCCTCACTTTTCCCTCCTGGCACTTTCCCTGTAGGAGATACCGCAAGACGTTTCTGTATATTGGGCACAGCGCTCTGCAGGGTGTTAGCAGAGAGTTTCCCGGGACAGTGAAACCCTATATCAGAGACACTGAGAAGAAGCCCCAACGTTCCTTCCAGGCACTTTCAGTGTGGGTGCCTTCTCACGTGGTTCCTGGTTTCACTGCAGCTCTGAAGAGAATGTTAGCAAAGAGGTAATCGGGACAGTGCAAACAGTACTCAAAGACAGGGAGAGCAAGCTCTCTCTTGGCACTTTGGATGTGGGACATACAGCGAGATGTTTGCTGCTTTTACATTTGGCTGTTGGGAGATTTACAGCACAAAGATATCTAGTTGATTTGAAGCAGTTCCGAGAAAGTCTAAACATAATCCTCACTTTTCCCTCCTGGCACTTTCCCTGTAGGAGATACCGCAAGACGTTTCTGTATATTGGGCACAGCGCTCTGCAGGGTGTTAGCAGAGAGTTTCCCGGGACAGTGAAACCCTATATCAGAGACACTGAGAAGAAGCCCAACGTTCCTTCCAGGCACTTTCAGTGTGGGTGCCTTCTCCACGTGGTTCCTGGTTTCACAGCAGCTCTGAAGAGAATGTTAGCAAAGAGGTAATCGGGACAGTGCAAACAGTACTCAAAGACAGGGAGAGCAAGCTCTCTCTTGGCACTTTGGATGTGGACATACAGCGAGATGTTTGCTGCTTTTACATTTGGCTGTTGGGAGATTTACAGCACAAAGATATCTAGTTGATTTGAAGCAGTTCCGAGAAAGTCTAAACATAATCCTCACTTTTCCCTCCTGGCACTTTCCCTGTAGGAGATACCGCAAGACGTTTCTGTATATTGGGCACAGCGCTCTGCAGGGTGTTAGCAGAGAGTTTCCCGGGACAGTGAAACCCTATATCAGAGACACTGAGAAGAAGCCCCAACGTCCTTCCAGGCACTTTCAGTGTGGGTGCCTTCTCCACGTGGTTCCTGGTTTCACTGCAGCTCTGAAGAGAATGTTAGCAAAGAGGTAATCGGGACAGTGCAAACAGTACTCAAAGAGAGGGAGAGCAAGCTCTCTCTTGGCACTTTGGATGTGGGACATACAGCGAGATGTTTGCTGCTTTTACATTTGGCTGTTGGGAGATTTACAGCACAAAGATATCTAGTTGATTTGAAGCAGTTCCGAGAAAGTCTAAACATAATCCTCACTTTTCCCTCCTGGCACTTTCCCTGTAGGAGATACCGCAAGACGTTTCTGTATATTGGGCACAGCGCTCTGCAGGGTGTTAGCAGAGAGTTTCCCGGGACAGTGAAACCCTATATCAGAGACACTGAGAAGAAGCCCCAACGTTCCTTCCAGGCACTTTCAGTGTGGGTGCCTTCTCCACGTGGTTCCTGGTTTCACTGCAGCTCTGAAGAGAATGTTAGCAAAGAGGTAATCGGGACAGTGCAAACAGTACTCAAAGAGAGGGAGAGCAAGCTCTCTCTTGGCACTTTGGATGTGGGACATACAGCGAGATGTTTGCTGCTTTTACATTTGGCTGTTGGGAGATTTACAGCACAAAGATATCTAGTTGATTTGAAGCAGTTCCGAGAAAGTCTAAACATAATCCTCACTTTTCCCTCCTGGCACTTTCCCTGTAGGAGATACCGCAAGACGTTTCTGTATATTGGGCACAGCGCTGTGCAGGGTGTTAGCAGAGAGTTTCCCGGGACAGTGAAACCCTATATCAGAGACACTGAGAAGAAGCCCCAACGTTCCTTCCAGGCACTTTCAGTGTGGGTGCCTTCTCCACGTGGTTCCTGGTTTCACTGCAGCTCTGAAGAGAATGTTAGCAAAGAGGTAATCGGGACAGTGCAAACAGTACTCAAAGACAGGGAGAGCAAGCTCTCTCTTGGCACTTTGGATGTGGGACATACAGCGAGATGTTTGCTGCTTTTACATTTGGCTGTTGGGAGATTTACAGCACAAAGATATCTAGTTGATTTGAAGCAGTTCCGAGAAAGTCTAAACATAATCCTCACTTTTCCCTCCTGGCACTTTCCCTGTAGGGGATACCGCAAGACGTTTCTGTATATTGGGCACAGCGCTCTGCAGGGTGTTAGCAGAGAGTTTCCCGGGACAGTGAAACCCTATATCAGAGACACTGAGAAGAAGCCCCAACGTTCCTTCCAGGCACTTTCAGTGTGGGTGCCTTCTCCACGTGGTTCCTGGTTTCACTGCAGCTCTGAAGAGAATGTTAGCAAAGAGGTAATCGGGACAGTGCAAACAGTACTCAAAGAGAGGGAGAGCAAGCTCTCTCTTGGCACTTTGGATGTGGGACATACAGCGAGATGTTTGCTGCTTTTACATTTGGCTGTTGGGAGATTTACAGCACAAAGATATCTAGTTGATTTGAAGCAGTTCCGAGAAAGTCTAAACATAATCCTCACTTTTCCCTCCTGGCACTTTCCCTGTAGGGGATACCGCAAGACGTTTCTGTATATTGGGCACAGCGCTCTGCAGGGTGTTAGCAGAGAGTTTCCCGGGACAGTGAAACCCTATATCAGAGACACTGAGAAGAAGCCCCAACGTTCCTTCCAGGCACTTTCAGTGTGGGTGCCTTCTCCACGTGGTTCCTGGTTTCACAGCAGCTCTGAAGAGAATGTTAGCAAAGAGGTAATCGGGACAGTGCAAACAGTACTCAAAGACAGGGAGAGCAAGCTCTCTCTTGGCACTTTGGATGTGGGACATACAGCGAGATGTTTGCTGCTTTTACATTTGGCTGTTGGGAGATTTACAGCACAAAGATATCTAGTTGATTTGAAGCAGTTCCGAGAAAGTCTAAACATAATCCTCACTTTTCCCTCCTGGCACTTTCCCTGTAGGAGATACCGCAAGACGTTTCTGTATATTGGGCACAGCGCTCTGCAGGGTGTAGCAGAGAGTTTCCCGGGACAGTGAAACCCTATATCAGAGACACTGAGAAGAAGCCCCACGTTCCTTCCAGGCACTTTCAGTGTGGGTGCCTTCTCCACGTGGTTCCTGGTTTCACTGCAGCTCTGAAGAGAATGTTAGCAAAGAGGTAATCGGGACAGTGCAAACAGTACTCAAAGACAGGGAGAGCAAGCTCTCTCTTGGCACTTTGGATGTGGGACATACAGCGAGATGTTTGCTGCTTTTACATTTGGCTGTTGGGAGATTTACAGCACAAAGATATCTAGTTGATTTGAAGCAGTTCCGAGAAAGTCTAAACATAATCCTCACTTTTCCCTCCTGGCACTTTCCCTGTAGGAGATACCGCAAGACGTTTCTGTATATTGGGCACAGCGCTCTGCAGGGTGTTAGCAGAGAGTTTCCCGGGACAGTGAAACCCTATATCAGAGACACTGAGAAGAAGCCCCAACGTTCCTTCCAGGCACTTTCAGTGTGGGTGCCTTCTCCACGTGGTTCCTGGTTTCACTGCAGCTCTGAAGAGAATGTTAGCAAAGAGGTAATCGGGACAGTGCAAACAGTACTCAAAGACAGGGAGAGCAAGCTCTCTCTTGGCACTTTGGATGTGGGACATACAGCGAGATGTTTGCTGCTTTTACATTTGGCTGTTGGGAGATTTACAGCACAAAGATATCTAGTTGATTTGAAGCAGTTCCGAGAAAGTCTAAACATAATCCTCACTTTTCCCTCCTGGCACTTTCCCTGTAGGAGATACCGCAAGACGTTTCTGTATATTGGGCACAGCGCTCTGCAGGGTGTTAGCAGAGAGTTTCCCGGGACAGTGAAACCCTATATCAGAGACACTGAGAAGAAGCCCCAACGTTCCTTCCAGGCACTTTCAGTGTGGGTGCCTTCTCCACGTGGTTCCTGGTTTCACTGCAGCTCTGAAGAGAATGTTAGCAAAGAGGTAATCGGGACAGTGCAAACAGTACTCAAAGACAGGGAGAGCAAGCTCTCTCTTGGCACTTTGGATGTGGGACATACAGCGAGATGTTTGCTGCTTTTACATTTGGCTGTTGGGAGATTTACAGCACAAAGATATCTAGTTGATTTGAAGCAGTTCCGAGAAAGTCTAAACATAATCCTCACTTTTCCCTCCTGGCACTTTCCCTGTAGGAGATACCGCAAGACGTTTCTGTATATTGGGCACAGCGCTGTGCAGGGTGTTAGCAGAGAGTTTCCCGGGACAGTGAAACCCTATATCAGAGACACTGAGAAGAAGCCCCAACGTTCCTTCCAGGCACTTTCAGTGTGGGTGCCTTCTCCACGTGGTTCCTGGTTTCACTGCAGCTCTGAAGAGAATGTTAGCAAAGAGGTAATCGGGACAGTGCAAACAGTACTCAAAGACAGGGAGAGCAAGCTCTCTCTTGGCACTTTGGATGTGGGACATACAGCGAGATGTTTGCTGCTTTTACATTTGGCTGTTGGGAGATTTACAGCACAAAGATATCTAGTTGATTTGAAGCAGTTCCGAGAAAGTCTAAACATAATCCTCACTTTTCCCTCCTGGCACTTTCCCTGTAGGAGATACCGCAAGACGTTTCTGTATATTGGGCACAGCGCTCTGCAGGGTGTTAGCAGAGAGTTTCCCGGGACAGTGAAACCCTATATCAGAGACACTGAGAAGAAGCCCCAACGTTCCTTCCAGGCACTTTCAGTGTGGGTGCCTTCTCCACGTGGTTCCTGGTTTCACTGCAGCTCTGAAGAGAATGTTAGCAAAGAGGTAATCGGGACAGTGCAAACAGTACTCAAAGACAGGGAGAGCAAGCTCTCTCTTGGCACTTTGGATGTGGGACATACAGCGAGATGTTTGCTGCTTTTACATTTGGCTGTTGGGAGATTTACAGCACAAAGATATCTAGTTGATTTGAAGCAGTTCCGAGAAAGTCTAAACATAATCCTCACTTTTCCCTCCTGGCACTTTCCCTGTAGGGGATACCGCAAGACATTTCTGTATATTGGGCACAGCGCTCTGCAGGGTGTTAGCAGAGACTTTCCCGGGACAGTGAAACCCTATATCAGAGACACTGAGAAGAAGCCCCAATGTTCCCTCCAGGCACTTTCAGTGTGGGTGCCTTCTCCACGTGGTTCCTGGTTTCACTGCAGCTCTGAAGAGAATGTTAGCAAAGAGGTAATCGGGACAGCGCAAACAGTACTCAAAGACAGGGAGAGCAAGCTCTCTCTTGGCACTTTGGATGTGGGACATACAGCGAGATGTTTGCTGCTTTTACATTTGGCTGTTGGGAGATTTACAGCACAAAGATATCTAGTTGATTTGAAGCAGTTCTGAGAAAGTCTAAACATAATCCTCACTTTTCCCTCCTGGCACTTTCCCTGTAGGAGATACCGCAAGACGTTTCTGTATATTTGGCACAGCGCTCTGCAGGGTGTTAGCAGAGAGTTTCCCGGGACAGTGAAACCCTATATCAGAGACACTGAGAAGAAGCCCCAACGTTCCTTCCAGGCACTTTCAGTGTGGGTGCCTTCTCCACGTGGTTCCTGGTTTCACTGCAGCTCTGAAGAGAATGTTAGCAAAGAGGTAATCGGGACAGTGCAAACAGTACTCAAAGACAGGGAGAGCAAGCTCTCTCTTGGCACTTTGGATGTGGGACATACAGCGAGATGTTTGCTGCTTTTACATTTGGCTGTTGGGAGATTTACAGCACAAAGATATCTAGTTGATTTGAAGCAGTTCCGAGAAAGTCTAAACATAATCCTCACTTTTCCCTCCTGGCACTTTCCCTGTAGGAGATACCGCAAGACGTTTCTGTATATTGGGCACAGCGCTCTGCAGGGTGTTAGCAGAGAGTTTCCCGGGACAGTGAAACCCTATATCAGAGACACTGAGAAGAAGCCCCAACGTTCCTTCCAGGCACTTTCAGTGTGGGTGCCTTCTCCACGTGGTTCCTGGTTTCACTGCAGCTCTGAAGAGAATGTTAGCAAAGAGGTAATCGGGACAGTGCAAACAGTACTCAAAGAGAGGGAGAGCAAGCTCTCTCTTGGCACTTTGGATGTGGGACATACAGCGAGATGTTTGCTGCTTTTACATTTGGCTGTTGGGAGATTTACAGCACAAAGATATCTAGTTGATTTGAAGCAGTTCCGAGAAAGTCTAAACATAATCCTCACTTTTCCCTCCTGGCACTTTCCCTGTAGGAGATACCGCAAGACGTTTCTGTATATTGGGCACAGCGCTCTGCAGGGTGTTAGCAGAGAGTTTCCCGGGACAGTGAAACCCTATATCAGAGACACTGAGAAGAAGCCCCAACGTTCCTTCCAGGCACTTTCAGTGTGGGTGCCTTCTCCACGTGGTTCCTGGTTTCACTGCAGCTCTGAAGAGAATGTTAGCAAAGAGGTAATCGGGACAGTGCAAACAGTACTCAAAGAGAGGGAGAGCAAGCTCTCTCTTGGCACTTTGGATGTGGGACATACAGCGAGATGTTTGCTGCTTTTACATTTGGCTGTTGGGAGATTTACAGCACAAAGATATCTAGTTGATTTGAAGCAGTTCCGAGAAAGTCTAAACATAATCCTCACTTTTCCCTCCTGGCACTTTCCCTGTAGGAGATACCGCAAGACGTTTCTGTATATTGGGCACAGCGCTCTGCAGGGTGTTAGCAGAGAGTTTCCCGGGACAGTGAAACCCTATATCAGAGACACTGAGAAGAAGCCCCAACGTTCCTTCCAGGCACTTTCAGTGTGGGTGCCTTCTCCACGTGGTTCCTGGTTTCACTGCAGCTCTGAAGAGAATGTTAGCAAAGAGGTAATCGGGACAGTGCAAACAGTACTCAAAGACAGGGAGAGCAAGCTCTCTCTTGGCACTTTGGATGTGGGACATACAGCGAGATGTTTGCTGCTTTTACATTTGGCTGTTGGGAGATTTACAGCACAAAGATATCTAGTTGATTTGAAGCAGTTCCGAGAAAGTCTAAACATAATCCTCACTTTTCCCTCCTGGCACTTTCCCTGTAGGGGATACCGCAAGACGTTTCTGTATATTGGGCACAGCGCTCTGCAGGGTGTTAGCAGAGAGTTTCCCGGGACAGTGAAACCCTATATCAGAGACACTGAGAAGAAGCCCCAATGTTCCCTCCAGGCACTTTCAGTGTGGGTGCCTTCTCCACGTGGTTCCTGGTTTCACTGCAGCTCTGAAGAGAATGTTAGCAAAGAGGTAATCGGGACAGCGCAAACAGTACTCAAAGACAGGGAGAGCAAGCTCTCTCTTGGCACTTTGGATGTGGGACATACAGCGAGATGTTTGCTGCTTTTACATTTGGCTGTTGGGAGATTTACAGCACAAAGATATCTAGTTGATTTGAAGCAGTTCCGAGAAAGTCTAAACATAATCCTCACTTTTCCCTCCTGGCACTTTCCCTGTAGGAGATACCGCAAGACGTTTCTGTATATTTGGCACAGCGCTCTGCAGGGTGTTAGCAGAGAGTTTCCCGGGACAGTGAAACCCTATATCAGAGACACTGAGAAGAAGCCCCAACGTTCCTTCCAGGCACTTTCAGTGTGGGTGCCTTCTCCACGTGGTTCCTGGTTTCACTGCAGCTCTGAAGAGAATGTTAGCAAAGAGGTAATCGGGACAGCGCAAACAGTACTCAAAGACAGGGAGAGCAAGCTCTCTCTTGGCACTTTGGATGTGGGACATACAGCGAGATGTTTGCTGCTTTTACATTTGGCTGTTGGGAGATTTACAGCACAAAGATATCTAGTTGATTTGAAGCAGTTCCGAGAAAGTCTAAACATAATCCTCACTTTTCCCTCCTGGCACTTTCCCTGTAGGAGATACCGCAAGACGTTTCTGTATATTGGGCACAGCGCTCTGCAGGGTGTTAGCAGAGAGTTTCCCGGGACAGTGAAACCCTATATCAGAGACACTGAGAAGAAGCCCCAACGTTCCTTCCAGGCACTTTCAGTGTGGGTGCCTTCTCCACGTGGTTCCTGGTTTCACTGCAGCTCTGAAGAGAATGTTAGCAAAGAGGTAATCGGGACAGTGCAAACAGTACTCAAAGACAGGGAGAGCAAGCTCTCTCTTGGCACTTTGGATGTGGGACATACAGCGAGATGTTTGCTGCTTTTACATTTGGCTGTTGGGAGATTTACAGCACAAAGATATCTAGTTGATTTGAAGCAGTTCCGAGAAAGTCTAAACATAATCCTCACTTTTCCCTCCTGGCACTTTCCCTGTAGGAGATACCGCAAGACGTTTCTGTATATTGGGCACAGCGCTCTGCAGGGTGTTAGCAGAGAGTTTCCCGGGACAGTGAAACCCTATATCAGAGACACTGAGAAGAAGCCCCAACGTTCCTTCCAGGCACTTTCAGTGTGGGTGCCTTCTCCACGTGGTTCCTGGTTTCACTGCAGCTCTGAAGAGAATGTTAGCAAAGAGGTAATCGGGACAGTGCAAACAGTACTCAAAGAGAGGGAGAGCAAGCTCTCTCTTGGCACTTTGGATGTGGGACATACAGCGAGATGTTTGCTGCTTTTACATTTGGCTGTTGGGAGATTTACAGCACAAAGATATCTAGTTGATTTGAAGCAGTTCCGAGAAAGTCTAAACATAATCCTCACTTTTCCCTCCTGGCACTTTCCCTGTAGGAGATACCGCAAGACGTTTCTGTATATTGGGCACAGCGCTCTGCAGGGTGTTAGCAGAGAGTTTCCCGGGACAGTGAAACCCTATATCAGAGACACTGAGAAGAAGCCCCAACGTTCCTTCCAGGCACTTTCAGTGTGGGTGCCTTCTCCACGTGGTTCCTGGTTTCACTGCAGCTCTGAAGAGAATGTTAGCAAAGAGGTAATCGGGACAGTGCAAACAGTACTCAAAGAGAGGGAGAGCAAGCTCTCTCTTGGCACTTTGGATGTGGGACATACAGCGAGATGTTTGCTGCTTTTACATTTGGCTGTTGGGAGATTTACAGCACAAAGATATCTAGTTGATTTGAAGCAGTTCCGAGAAAGTCTAAACATAATCCTCACTTTTCCCTCCTGGCACTTTCCCTGTAGGAGATACCGCAAGACGTTTCTGTATATTGGGCACAGCGCTCTGCAGGGTGTTAGCAGAGAGTTTCCCGGGACAGTGAAACCCTATATCAGAGACACTGAGAAGAAGCCCCAACGTTCCTTCCAGGCACTTTCAGTGTGGGTGCCTTCTCCACGTGGTTCCTGGTTTCACTGCAGCTCTGAAGAGAATGTTAGCAAAGAGGTAATCGGGACAGTGCAAACAGTACTCAAAGACAGGGAGAGCAAGCTCTCTCTTGGCACTTTGGATGTGGGACATACAGCGAGATGTTTGCTGCTTTTACATTTGGCTGTTGGGAGATTTACAGCACAAAGATATCTAGTTGATTTGAAGCAGTTCCGAGAAAGTCTAAACATAATCCTCACTTTTCCCTCCTGGCACTTTCCCTGTAGGGGATACCGCAAGACATTTCTGTATATTGGGCACAGCGCTCTGCAGGGTGTTAGCAGAGAGTTTCCCGGGACAGTGAAACCCTATATCAGAGACACTGAGAAGAAGCCCCAATGTTCCCTCCAGGCACTTTCAGTGTGGGTGCCTTCTCCACGTGGTTCCTGGTTTCACTGCAGCTCTGAAGAGAATGTTAGCAAAGAGGTAATCGGGACAGCGCAAACAGTACTCAAAGACAGGGAGAGCAAGCTCTCTCTTGGCACTTTGGATGTGGGACATACAGCGAGATGTTTGCTGCTTTTACATTTGGCTGTTGGGAGATTTACAGCACAAAGATATCTAGTTGATTTGAAGCAGTTCCGAGAAAGTCTAAACATAATCCTCACTTTTCCCTCCTGGCACTTTCCCTGTAGGAGATACCGCAAGACGTTTCTGTATATTTGGCACAGCGCTCTGCAGGGTGTTAGCAGAGAGTTTCCCGGGACAGTGAAACCCTATATCAGAGACACTGAGAAGAAGCCCCAACGTTCCTTCCAGGCACTTTCAGTGTGGGTGCCTTCTCCACGTGGTTCCTGGTTTCACTGCAGCTCTGAAGAGAATGTTAGCAAAGAGGTAATCGGGACAGTGCAAACAGTACTCAAAGACAGGGAGAGCAAGCTCTCTCTTGGCACTTTGGATGTGGGACATACAGCGAGATGTTTGCTGCTTTTACATTTGGCTGTTGGGAGATTTACAGCACAAAGATATCTAGTTGATTTGAAGCAGTTCCGAGAAAGTCTAAACATAATCCTCACTTTTCCCTCCTGGCACTTTCCCTGTAGGAGATACCGCAAGACGTTTCTGTATATTTGGCACAGCGCTCTGCAGGGTGTTAGCAGAGAGTTTCCCGGGACAGTGAAACCCTATATCAGAGACACTGAGAAGAAGCCCCAACGTTCCTTCCAGGCACTTTCAGTGTGGGTGCCTTCTCCACGTGGTTCCTGGTTTCACTGCAGCTCTGAAGAGAATGTTAGCAAAGAGGTAATCGGGACAGTGCAAACAGTACTCAAAGAGAGGGAGAGCAAGCTCTCTCTTGGCACTTTGGATGTGGGACATACAGCGAGATGTTTGCTGCTTTTACATTTGGCTGTTGGGAGATTTACAGCACAAAGATATCTAGTTGATTTGAAGCAGTTCCGAGAAAGTCTAAACATAATCCTCACTTTTCCCTCCTGGCACTTTCCCTGTAGGAGATACCGCAAGACGTTTCTGTATATTGGGCACAGCGCTCTGCAGGGTGTTAGCAGAGAGTTTCCCGGGACAGTGAAACCCTATATCAGAGACACTGAGAAGAAGCCCCAACGTTCCTTCCAGGCACTTTCAGTGTGGGTGCCTTCTCCACGTGGTTCCTGGTTTCACTGCAGCTCTGAAGAGAATGTTAGCAAAGAGGTAATCGGGACAGTGCAAACAGTACTCAAAGACAGGGAGAGCAAGCTCTCTCTTGGCACTTTGGATGTGGGACATACAGCGAGATGTTTGCTGCTTTTACATTTGGCTGTTGGGAGACAGGGACAGGGACAGGGACAGCAAGCTCTACATTACTCTCTTGGCACTTTGGATATCTTTGTGCTGTAAATCTCCCAACAGCCAAATGTAAAAGCAGCAAACATCTCGCTGTATGTCCCACATCCAAAGTGCCAAGAGAGAGCTTGCTCTCCCTGTCTTTGAGTACTGTTTGCACTGTCCCGATTACCTCTTTGCTAACATTCTCTTCAGAGCTGCAGTGAAACCAGGAACCACGTGGAGAAGGCACCCACACTGAAAGTGCCTGGAGGGAACATTGGGGCTTCTTCTCAGTGTCTCTGATATAGGGTTTCACTGTCCCGGGAAAGTCTCTGCTAACACCCTGCAGAGCGCTGTGCCCAATATACAGAAACGTCTTGCGGTATCTCCTACAGGGAAAGTGCCAGGAGGGAAAAGTGAGGATTATGTTTAGACTTTCTCGGAACTGCTTCAAATCAACTAGATATCTTTGTGCTGTAAATCTCCCAACAGCCAAATGTAAAAGCAGCAAACATCTCGCTGTATGTCCCACATCCAAAGTGCCAAGAGAGAGCTTGCTCTCCCTGTCTTTGAGTACTGTTTGCACTGTCCCGATTACCTCTTTGCTAACATTCTCTTCAGAGCTGCAGTGAAACCAGGAACCACGTGGAGAAGGCACCCACACTGAAAGTGCCTGGAAGGAACGTTGGGGCTTCTTCTCAGTGTCTCTGATATAGGGTTTCACTGTCCCGGGAAACTCTCTGCTAACACCCTGCAGAGCGCTGTGCCCAATATACAGAAACGTCTTGCGGTATCTCCTACAGGGAAAGTGCCAGGAGGGAAAAGTGAGGATTATGTTTAGACTTTCTCGGAACTGCTTCAAATCAACTAGATATCTTTGTGCTGTAAATCTCCCAACAGCCAAATGTAAAAGCAGCAAACATCTCGCTGTATGTCCCACATCCAAAGTGCCAAGAGAGAGCTTGCTCTCCCTCTCTTTGAGTACTGTTTGCACTGTCCCGATTACCTCTTTGCTAACATTCTCTTCAGAGCTGCAGTGAAACCAGGAACCACGTGGAGAAGGCACCCACACTGAAAGTGCCTGGAAGGAACGTTGGGGCTTCTTCTCAGTGTCTCTGATATAGGGTTTCACTGTCCCGGGAAACTCTCTGCTAACACCCTGCAGAGCGCTGTGCCCAATATACAGAAACGTCTTGCGGTATCCCCTACAGGGAAAGTGCCAGGAGGGAAAAGTGAGGATTATGTTTAGACTTTCTCGGAACTGCTTCAAATCAACTAGATATCTTTGTGCTGTAAATCTCCCAACAGCCAAATGTAAAAGCAGCAAACATCTCGCTGTATGTCCCACATCCAAAGTGCCAAGAGAGAGCTTGCTCTCCCTGTCTTTGAGTACTGTTTGCACTGTCCCGATTACCTCTTTGCTAACATTCTCTTCAGAGCTGCAGTGAAACCAGGAACCACGTGGAGAAGGCACCCACACTGAAAGTGCCTGGAAGGAACGTTGGGGCTTCTTCTCAGTGTCTCTGATATAGGGTTTCACTGTCCCGGGAAACTCTCTGCTAACACCCTGCAGAGCGCTGTGCCCAATATACAGAAACGTCTTGCGGTATCTCCTACAGGGAAAGTGCCAGGAGGGAAAAGTGAGGATTATGTTTAGACTTTCTCGGAACTGCTTCAAATCAACTAGATATCTTTGTGCTGTAAATCTCCCAACAGCCAAATGTAAAAGCAGCAAACATCTCGCTGTATGTCCCACATCCAAAGTGCCAAGAGAGAGCTTGCTCTCCCTGTCTTTGAGTACTGTTTGCACTGTCCCGATTACCTCTTTGCTAACATTCTCTTCAGAGCTGCAGTGAAACCAGGAACCACGTGGAGAAGGCACCCACACTGAAAGTGCCTGGAAGGAACGTTGGGGCTTCTTCTCAGTGTCTCTGATATAGGGTTTCACTGTCCCGGGAAACTCTCTGCTAACACCCTGCAGAGCGCTGTGCCCAATATACAGAAACGTCTTGCGGTATCTCCTACAGGGAAAGTGCCAGGAGGGAAAAGTGAGGATTATGTTTAGACTTTCTCGGAACTGCTTCAAATCAACTAGATATCTTTGTGCTGTAAATCTCCCAACAGCCAAATGTAAAAGCAGCAAACATCTCGCTGTATGTCCCACATCCAAAGTGCCAAGAGAGAGCTTGCTCTCCCTGTCTTTGAGTACTGTTTGCACTGTCCCGATTACCTCTTTGCTAACATTCTCTTCAGAGGTGCAGTGAAACCAGGAACCACGTGGAGAAGGCACCCACACTGAAAGTGCCTGGAGGGAACATTGGGGCTTCTTCTCAGTGTCTCTGATATAGGGTTTCACTGTCCCGGGAAACTCTCTGCTAACACCCTGCAGAGCGCTGTGCCCAATATACAGAAACGTCTTGCGGTATCTCCTACAGGGAAAGTGCCAGGAGGGAAAAGTGAGGATTATGTTTAGACTTTCTCGGAACTGCTTCAAATCAACTAGATATCTTTGTGCTGTAAATCTCCCAACAGCCAAATGTAAAAGCAGCAAACATCTCGCTGTATGTCCCACATCCAAAGTGCCAAGAGAGAGCTTGCTCTCCCTGTCTTTGAGTACTGTTTGCACTGTCCCGATTACCTCTTTGCTAACATTCTCTTCAGAGCTGCAGTGAAACCAGGAACCACGTGGAGAAGGCACCCACACTGAAAGTGCCTGGAAGGAACGTTGGGGCTTCTTCTCAGTGTCTCTGATATAGGGTTTCACTGTCCCGGGAAACTCTCTGCTAACACCCTGCAGAGCGCTGTGCCAAATATACAGAAACGTCTTGAGGTATCTCCTACAGGGAAAGTGCCAGGAGGGAAAAGTGAGGATTATGTTTAGACTTTCTCGGAACTGCTTCAAATCAACTAGATATCTTTGTGCTGTAAATCTCCCAACAGCCAAATGTAAAAGCAGCAAACATCTCGCTGTATGTCCCACATCCAAAGTGCCAAGAGAGAGCTTGCTCTCCCTGTCTTTGAGTACTGTTTGCACTGTCCCGATTACCTCTTTGCTAACATTCTCTTCAGAGCTGCAGTGAAACCAGGAACCACGTGGAGAAGGCACCCACACTGAAAGTGCCTGGAAGGAACGTTGGGGCTTCTTCTCAGTGTCTCTGATATAGGGTTTCACTGTCCCGGGAAACTCTCTGCTAACACCCTGCAGAGCGCTGTGCCCAATATACAGAAACGTCTTGCGGTATCTCCTACAGGGAAAGTGCCAGGAGGGAAAAGTGAGGATTATGTTTAGACTTTCTCGGAACTGCTTCAAATCAACTAGATATCTTTGTGCTGTAAATCTCCCAACAGCCAAATGTAAAAGCAGCAAACATCTCGCTGTATGTCCCACATCCAAAGTGCCAAGAGAGAGCTTGCTCTCCCTGTCTTTGAGTACTGTTTGCACTGTCCCGATTACCTCTTTGCTAACATTCTCTTCAGAGCTGCAGTGAAACCAGGAACCACGTGGAGAAGGCACCCACACTGAAAGTGCCTGGAAGGAACGTTGGGGCTTCTTCTCAGTGTCTCTGATATAGGGTTTCACTGTCCCGGGAAACTCTCTGCTAACACCCTGCAGAGCGCTGTGCCCAATATACAGAAACGTCTTGCGGTATCTCCTACAGGGAAAGTGCCAGGAGGGAAAAGTGAGGATTATGTTTAGACTTTCTCGGAACTGCTTCAAATCAACTAGATATCTTTGTGCTGTAAATCTCCCAACAGCCAAATGTAAAAGCAGCAAACATCTCGCTGTATGTCCCACATCCAAAGTGCCAAGAGAGAGCTTGCTCTCCCTGTCTTTGAGTACTGTTTGCACTGTCCCGATTACCTCTTTGCTAACATTCTCTTCAGAGCTGCAGTGAAACCAGGAACCACGTGGAGAAGGCACCCACACTGAAAGTGCCTGGAAGGAACGTTGGGGCTTCTTCTCAGTGTCTCTGATATAGGGTTTCACTGTCCCGGGAAACTCTCTGCTAACACCCTGCAGAGCGCTGTGCCCAATATACAGAAACGTCTTGCGGTATCTCCTACAGGGAAAGTGCCAGGAGGGAAAAGTGAGGATTATGTTTAGACTTTCTCGGAACTGCTTCAAATCAACTAGATATCTTTGTGCTGTAAATCTCCCAACAGCCAAATGTAAAAGCAGCAAACATCTCGCTGTATGTCCCACATCCAAAGTGCCAAGAGAGAGCTTGCTCTCCCTCTCTTTGAGTACTGTTTGCACTGTCCCGATTACCTCTTTGCTAACATTCTCTTCAGAGCTGCAGTGAAACCAGGAACCACGTGGAGAAGGCACCCACACTGAAAGTGCCTGGAAGGAACGTTGGGGCTTCTTCTCAGTGTCTCTGATATAGGGTTTCACTGTCCCGGGAAACTCTCTGCTAACACCCTGCAGAGCGCTGTGCCCAATATACAGAAACGTCTTGCGGTATCCCCTACAGGGAAAGTGCCAGGAGGGAAAAGTGAGGATTATGTTTAGACTTTCTCGGAACTGCTTCAAATCAACTAGATATCTTTGTGCTGTAAATCTCCCAACAGCCAAATGTAAAAGCAGCAAACATCTCGCTGTATGTCCCACATCCAAAGTGCCAAGAGAGAGCTTGCTCTCCCTGTCTTTGAGTACTGTTTGCACTGTCCCGATTACCTCTTTGCTAACATTCTCTTCAGAGCTGCAGTGAAACCAGGAACCACGTGGAGAAGGCACCCACACTGAAAGTGCCTGGAAGGAACGTTGGGGCTTCTTCTCAGTGTCTCTGATATAGGGTTTCACTGTCCCGGGAAACTCTCTGCTAACACCCTGCAGAGCGCTGTGCCCAATATACAGAAACGTCTTGCGGTATCTCCTACAGGGAAAGTGCCAGGAGGGAAAAGTGAGGATTATGTTTAGACTTTCTCGGAACTGCTTCAAATCAACTAGATATCTTTGTGCTGTAAATCTCCCAACAGCCAAATGTAAAAGCAGCAAACATCTCGCTGTATGTCCCACATCCAAAGTGCCAAGAGAGAGCTTGCTCTCCCTGTCTTTGAGTACTGTTTGCACTGTCCCGATTACCTCTTTGCTAACATTCTCTTCAGAGCTGCAGTGAAACCAGGAACCACGTGGAGAAGGCACCCACACTGAAAGTGCCTGGAAGGAACGTTGGGGCTTCTTCTCAGTGTCTCTGATATAGGGTTTCACTGTCCCGGGAAACTCTCTGCTAACACCCTGCAGAGCGCTGTGCCCAATATACAGAAACGTCTTGCGGTATCTCCTACAGGGAAAGTGCCAGGAGGGAAAAGTGAGGATTATGTTTAGACTTTCTCGGAACTGCTTCAAATCAACTAGATATCTTTGTGCTGTAAATCTCCCAACAGCCAAATGTAAAAGCAGCAAACATCTCGCTGTATGTCCCACATCCAAAGTGCCAAGAGAGAGCTTGCTCTCCCTGTCTTTGAGTACTGTTTGCACTGTCCCGATTACCTCTTTGCTAACATTCTCTTCAGAGCTGCAGTGAAACCAGGAACCACGTGGAGAAGGCACCCACACTGAAAGTGCCTGGAGGGAACGTTGGGGCTTCTTCTCAGTGTCTCTGATATAGGGTTTCACTGTCCCGGGAAACTCTCTGCTAACACCCTGCAGAGCGCTGTGCCCAATATACAGAAACGTCTTGCGGTATCTCCTACAGGGAAAGTGCCAGGAGGGAAAAGTGAGGATTATGTTTAGACTTTCTCGGAACTGCTTCAAATCAACTAGATATCTTTGTGCTGTAAATCTCCCAACAGCCAAATGTAAAAGCAGCAAACATCTCGCTGTATGTCCCACATCCAAAGTGCCAAGAGAGAGCTTGCTCTCCCTGTCTTTGAGTACTGTTTGCACTGTCCCGATTACCTCTTTGCTAACATTCTCTTCAGAGCTGCAGTGAAACCAGGAACCACGTGGAGAAGGCACCCACACTGAAAGTGCCTGGAAGGAACGTTGGGGCTTCTTCTCAGTGTCTCTGATATAGGGTTTCACTGTCCCGGGAAACTCTCTGCTAACACCCTGCAGAGCGCTGTGCCAAATATACAGAAACGTCTTGAGGTATCTCCTACAGGGAAAGTGCCAGGAGGGAAAAGTGAGGATTATGTTTAGACTTTCTCGGAACTGCTTCAAATCAACTAGATATCTTTGTGCTGTAAATCTCCCAACAGCCAAATGTAAAAGCAGCAAACATCTCGCTGTATGTCCCACATCCAAAGTGCCAAGAGAGAGCTTGCTCTCCCTGTCTTTGAGTACTGTTTGCACTGTCCCGATTACCTCTTTGCTAACATTCTCTTCAGAGCTGCAGTGAAACCAGGAACCACGTGGAGAAGGCACCCACACTGAAAGTGCCTGGAAGGAACGTTGGGGCTTCTTCTCAGTGTCTCTGATATAGGGTTTCACTGTCCCGGGAAACTCTCTGCTAACACCCTGCAGAGCGCTGTGCCCAATATACAGAAACGTCTTGCGGTATCTCCTACAGGGAAAGTGCCAGGAGGGAAAAGTGAGGATTATGTTTAGACTTTCTCGGAACTGCTTCAAATCAACTAGATATCTTTGTGCTGTAAATCTCCCAACAGCCAAATGTAAAAGCAGCAAACATCTCGCTGTATGTCCCACATCCAAAGTGCCAAGAGAGAGCTTGCTCTCCCTGTCTTTGAGTACTGTTTGCACTGTCCCGATTACCTCTTTGCTAACATTCTCTTCAGAGCTGCAGTGAAACCAGGAACCACGTGGAGAAGGCACCCACACTGAAAGTGCCTGGAAGGAACGTTGGGGCTTCTTCTCAGTGTCTCTGATATAGGGTTTCACTGTCCCGGGAAACTCTCTGCTAACACCCTGCAGAGCGCTGTGCCCAATATACAGAAACGTCTTGCGGTATCTCCTACAGGGAAAGTGCCAGGAGGGAAAAGTGAGGATTATGTTTAGACTTTCTCGGAACTGCTTCAAATCAACTAGATATCTTTGTGCTGTAAATCTCCCAACAGCCAAATGTAAAAGCAGCAAACATCTCGCTGTATGTCCCACATCCAAAGTGCCAAGAGAGAGCTTGCTCTCCCTCTCTTTGAGTACTGTTTGCACTGTCCCGATTACCTCTTTGCTAACATTCTCTTCAGAGCTGCAGTGAAACCAGGAACCACGTGGAGAAGGCACCCACACTGAAAGTGCCTGGAGGGAACATTGGGGCTTCTTCTCAGTGTCTCTGATATAGGGTTTCACTGTCCCGGGAAACTCTCTGCTAACACCCTGCAGAGCGCTGTGCCCAATATACAGAAACGTCTTGCGGTATCTCCTACAGGGAAAGTGCCAGGAGGGAAAAGTGAGGATTATGTTTAGACTTTCTCGGAACTGCTTCAAATCAACTAGATATCTTTGTGCTGTAAATCTCCCAACAGCCAAATGTAAAAGCAGCAAACATCTCGCTGTATGTCCCACATCCAAAGTGCCAAGAGAGAGCTTGCTCTCCCTGTCTTTGAGTACTGTTTGCACTGTCCCGATTACCTCTTTGCTAACATTCTCTTCAGAGCTGCAGTGAAACCAGGAACCACGTGGAGAAGGCACCCACACTGAAAGTGCCTGGAAGGAACGTTGGGGCTTCTTCTCAGTGTCTCTGATATAGGGTTTCACTGTCCCGGGAAACTCTCTGCTAACACCCTGCAGAGCGCTGTGCCCAATATACAGAAACGTCTTGCGGTATCTCCTACAGGGAAAGTGCCAGGAGGGAAAAGTGAGGATTATGTTTAGACTTTCTCGGAACTGCTTCAAATCAACTAGATATCTTTGTGCTGTAAATCTCCCAACAGCCAAATGTAAAAGCAGCAAACATCTCGCTGTATGTCCCACATCCAAAGTGCCAAGAGAGAGCTTGCTCTCCCTGTCTTTGAGTACTGTTTGCACTGTCCCGATTACCTCTTTGCTAACATTCTCTTCAGAGCTGCAGTGAAACCAGGAACCACGTGGAGAAGGCACCCACACTGAAAGTGCCTGGAAGGAACGTTGGGGCTTCTTCTCAGTGTCTCTGATATAGGGTTTCACTGTCCCGGGAAACTCTCTGCTAACACCCTGCAGAGCGCTGTGCCCAATATACAGAAACGTCTTGCGGTATCCCCTACAGGGAAAGTGCCAGGAGGGAAAAGTGAGGATTATGTTTAGACTTTCTCGGAACTGCTTCAAATCAACTAGATATCTTTGTGCTGTAAATCTCCCAACAGCCAAATGTAAAAGCAGCAAACATCTCGCTGTATGTCCCACATCCAAAGTGCCAAGAGAGAGCTTGCTCTCCCTCTCTTTGAGTACTGTTTGCACTGTCCCGATTACCTCTTTGCTAACATTCTCTTCAGAGCTGCAGTGAAACCAGGAACCACGTGGAGAAGGCACCCACACTGAAAGTGCCTGGAAGGAACGTTGGGGCTTCTTCTCAGTGTCTCTGATATAGGGTTTCACTGTCCCGGGAAACTCTCTGCTAACACCCTGCAGAGCGCTGTGCCCAATATACAGAAACGTCTTGCGGTATCTCCTACAGGGAAAGTGCCAGGAGGGAAAAGTGAGGATTATGTTTAGACTTTCTCGGAACTGCTTCAAATCAACTAGATATCTTTGTGCTGTAAATCTCCCAACAGCCAAATGTAAAAGCAGCAAACATCTCGCTGTATGTCCCACATCCAAAGTGCCAAGAGAGAGCTTGCTCTCCCTGTCTTTGAGTACTGTTTGCACTGTCCCGATTACCTCTTTGCTAACATTCTCTTCAGAGCTGCAGTGAAACCAGGAACCACGTGGAGAAGGCACCCACACTGAAAGTGCCTGGAAGGAACGTTGGGGCTTCTTCTCAGTGTCTCTGATATAGGGTTTCACTGTCCCGGGAAACTCTCTGCTAACACCCTGCACAGCGCTGTGCCCAATATACAGAAACGTCTTGCGGTATCTCCTACAGGGAAAGTGCCAGGAGGGAAAAGTGAGGATTATGTTTAGACTTTCTCGGAACTGCTTCAAATCAACTAGATATCTTTGTGCTGTAAATCTCCCAACAGCCAAATGTAAAAGCAGCAAACATCTCGCTGTATGTCCCACATCCAAAGTGCCAAGAGAGAGCTTGCTCTCCCTGTCTTTGAGTACTGTTTGCACTGTCCCGATTACCTCTTTGCTAACATTCTCTTCAGAGCTGCAGTGAAACCAGGAACCACGTGGAGAAGGCACCCACACTGAAAGTGCCTGGAAGGAACATTGGGGCTTCTTCTCAGTGTCTCTGATATAGGGTTTCACTGTCCCGGGAAACTCTCTGCTAACACCCTGCAGAGCGCTGTGCCCAATATACAGAAACGTCTTGCGGTATCTCCTACAGGGAAAGTGCCAGGAGGGAAAAGTGAGGATTATGTTTAGACTTTCTCGGAACTGCTTCAAATCAACTAGATATCTTTGTGCTGTAAATCTCCCAACAGCCAAATGTAAAAGCAGCAAACATCTCGCTGTATGTCCCACATCCAAAGTGCCAAGAGAGAGCTTGCTCTCCCTGTCTTTGAGTACTGTTTGCACTGTCCCGATTACCTCTTTGCTAACATTCTCTTCAGAGCTGCAGTGAAACCAGGAACCACGTGGAGAAGGCACCCACACTGAAAGTGCCTGGAGGGAACATTGGGGCTTCTTCTCAGTGTCTCTGATATAGGGTTTCACTGTCCCGGGAAACTCTCTGCTAACACCCTGCAGAGCGCTGTGCCCAATATACAGAAACGTCTTGCGGTATCTCCTACAGGGAAAGTGCCAGGAGGGAAAAGTGAGGATTATGTTTAGACTTTCTCGGAACTGCTTCAAATCAACTAGATATCTTTGTGCTGTAAATCTCCCAACAGCCAAATGTAAAAGCAGCAAACATCTCGCTGTATGTCCCACATCCAAAGTGCCAAGAGAGAGCTTGCTCTCCCTGTCTTTGAGTACTGTTTGCACTGTCCCGATTACCTCTTTGCTAACATTCTCTTCAGAGCTGCAGTGAAACCAGGAACCACGTGGAGAAGGCACCCACACTGAAAGTGCCTGGAGGGAACATTGGGGCTTCTTCTCAGTGTCTCTGATATAGGGTTTCACTGTCCCGGGAAACTCTCTGCTAACACCCTGCAGAGCGCTGTGCCCAATATACAGAAACGTCTTGCGGTATCTCCTACAGGGAAAGTGCCAGGAGGGAAAAGTGAGGATTATGTTTAGACTTTCTCGGAACTGCTTCAAATCAACTAGATATCTTTGTGCTGTAAATCTCCCAACAGCCAAATGTAAAAGCAGCAAACATCTCGCTGTATGTCCCACATCCAAAGTGCCAAGAGAGAGCTTGCTCTCCCTGTCTTTGAGTACTGTTTGCACTGTCCCGATTACCTCTTTGCTAACATTCTCTTCAGAGCTGCAGTGAAACCAGGAACCACGTGGAGAAGGCACCCACACTGAAAGTGCCTGGAAGGAACGTTGGGGCTTCTTCTCAGTGTCTCTGATATAGGGTTTCACTGTCCCGGGAAACTCTCTGCTAACACCCTGCAGAGCGCTGTGCCCAATATACAGAAACGTCTTGCGGTATCCCCTACAGGGAAAGTGCCAGGAGGGAAAAGTGAGGATTATGTTTAGACTTTCTCGGAACTGCTTCAAATCAACTAGATATCTTTGTGCTGTAAATCTCCCAACAGCCAAATGTAAAAGCAGCAAACATCTCGCTGTATGTCCCACATCCAAAGTGCCAAGAGAGAGCTTGCTCTCCCTGTCTTTGAGTACTGTTTGCGCTGTCCCGATTACCTCTTTGCTAACATTCTCTTCAGAGCTGCAGTGAAACCAGGAACCACGTGGAGAAGGCACCCACACTGAAAGTGCCTGGAAGGAACGTTGGGGCTTCTTCTCAGTGTCTCTGATATAGGGTTTCACTGTCCCGGGAAACTCTCTGCTAACACCCTGCAGAGCGCTGTGCCCAATATACAGAAACGTCTTGCGGTATCTCCTACAGGGAAAGTGCCAGGAGGGAAAAGTGAGGATTATGTTTAGACTTTCTCGGAACTGCTTCAAATCAACTAGATATCTTTGTGCTGTAAATCTCCCAACAGCCAAATGTAAAAGCAGCAAACATCTCGCTGTATGTCCCACATCCAAAGTGCCAAGAGAGAGCTTGCTCTCCCTGTCTTTGAGTACTGTTTGCACTGTCCCGATTACCTCTTTGCTAACATTCTCTTCAGAGCTGCAGTGAAACCAGGAACCACGTGGAGAAGGCACCCACACTGAAAGTGCCTGGAAGGAACGTTGGGGCTTCTTCTCAGTGTCTCTGATATAGGGTTTCACTGTCCCGGGAAACTCTCTGCTAACACCCTGCAGAGCGCTGTGCCCAATATACAGAAACGTCTTGCGGTATCTCCTACAGGGAAAGTGCCAGGAGGGAAAAGTGAGGATTATGTTTAGACTTTCTCGGAACTGCTTCAAATCAACTAGATATCTTTGTGCTGTAAATCTCCCAACAGCCAAATGTAAAAGCAGCAAACATCTCGCTGTATGTCCCACATCCAAAGTGCCAAGAGAGAGCTTGCTCTCCCTGTCTTTGAGTACTGTTTGCACTGTCCCGATTACCTCTTTGCTAACATTCTCTTCAGAGCTGCAGTGAAACCAGGAACCACGTGGAGAAGGCACCCACACTGAAAGTGCCTGGAGGGAACATTGGGGCTTCTTCTCAGTGTCTCTGATATAGGGTTTCACTGTCCCGGGAAACTCTCTGCTAACACCCTGCAGAGCGCTGTGCCCAATATACAGAAACGTCTTGCGGTATCTCCTACAGGGAAAGTGCCAGGAGGGAAAAGTGAGGATTATGTTTAGACTTTCTCGGAACTGCTTCAAATCAACTAGATATCTTTGTGCTGTAAATCTCCCAACAGCCAAATGTAAAAGCAGCAAACATCTCGCTGTATGTCCCACATCCAAAGTGCCAAGAGAGAGCTTGCTCTCCCTGTCTTTGAGTACTGTTTGCACTGTCCCGATTACCTCTTTGCTAACATTCTCTTCAGAGCTGCAGTGAAACCAGGAACCACGTGGAGAAGGCACCCACACTGAAAGTGCCTGGAAGGAACGTTGGGGCTTCTTCTCAGTGTCTCTGATATAGGGTTTCACTGTCCCGGGAAACTCTCTGCTAACACCCTGCAGAGCGCTGTGCCAAATATACAGAAACGTCTTGAGGTATCTCCTACAGGGAAAGTGCCAGGAGGGAAAAGTGAGGATTATGTTTAGACTTTCTCGGAACTGCTTCAAATCAACTAGATATCTTTGTGCTGTAAATCTCCCAACAGCCAAATGTAAAAGCAGCAAACATCTCGCTGTATGTCCCACATCCAAAGTGCCAAGAGAGAGCTTGCTCTCCCTGTCTTTGAGTACTGTTTGCACTGTCCCGATTACCTCTTTGCTAACATTCTCTTCAGAGCTGCAGTGAAACCAGGAACCACGTGGAGAAGGCACCCACACTGAAAGTGCCTGGAAGGAACGTTGGGGCTTCTTCTCAGTGTCTCTGATATAGGGTTTCACTGTCCCGGGAAACTCTCTGCTAACACCCTGCAGAGCGCTGTGCCCAATATACAGAAACGTCTTGCGGTATCTCCTACAGGGAAAGTGCCAGGAGGGAAAAGTGAGGATTATGTTTAGACTTTCTCGGAACTGCTTCAAATCAACTAGATATCTTTGTGCTGTAAATCTCCCAACAGCCAAATGTAAAAGCAGCAAACATCTCGCTGTATGTCCCACATCCAAAGTGCCAAGAGAGAGCTTGCTCTCCCTCTCTTTGAGTACTGTTTGCACTGTCCCGATTACCTCTTTGCTAACATTCTCTTCAGAGCTGCAGTGAAACCAGGAACCACGTGGAGAAGGCACCCACACTGAAAGTGCCTGGAGGGAACATTGGGGCTTCTTCTCAGTGTCTCTGATATAGGGTTTCACTGTCCCGGGAAACTCTCTGCTAACACCCTGCAGAGCGCTGTGCCCAATATACAGAAACGTCTTGCGGTATCTCCTACAGGGAAAGTGCCAGGAGGGAAAAGTGAGGATTATGTTTAGACTTTCTCGGAACTGCTTCAAATCAACTAGATATCTTTGTGCTGTAAATCTCCCAACAGCCAAATGTAAAAGCAGCAAACATCTCGCTGTATGTCCCACATCCAAAGTGCCAAGAGAGAGCTTGCTCTCCCTGTCTTTGAGTACTGTTTGCACTGTCCCGATTACCTCTTTGCCTAACATTCTCTTCAGAGCTGCAGTGAAACCAGGAACCACGTGGAGAAGGCACCCACACTGAAAGTGCCTGGAAGGAACGTTGGGGCTTCTTCTCAGTGTCTCTGATATAGGGTTTCACTGTCCCGGGAAACTCTCTGCTAACACCCTGCAGAGCGCTGTGCCAATATACAGAAACGTCTTGCGGTATCTCCTACAGGGAAAGTGCCAGGAGGGAAAAGTGAGGATTATGTTTAGACTTTCTCGGAACTGCTTCAAATCAACTAGATATCTTTGTGCTGTAAATCTCCCAACAGCCAAATGTAAAAGCAGCAAACATCTCGCTGTATGTCCCACATCCAAAGTGCCAAGAGAGAGCTTGCTCTCCCTGTCTTTGAGTACTGTTTGCACTGTCCCGATTACCTCTTTGCTAACATTCTCTTCAGAGCTGCAGTGAAACCAGGAACCACGTGGAGAAGGCACCCACACTGAAAGTGCCTGGAAGGAACGTTGGGGCTTCTTCTCAGTGTCTCTGATATAGGGTTTCACTGTCCCGGGAAACTCTCTGCTAACACCCTGCAGAGCGCTGTGCCCAATATACAGAAACGTCTTGCGGTATCCCCTACAGGGAAAGTGCCAGGAGGGAAAAGTGAGGATTATGTTTAGACTTTCTCGGAACTGCTTCAAATCAACTAGATATCTTTGTGCTGTAAATCTCCCAACAGCCAAATGTAAAAGCAGCAAACATCTCGCTGTATGTCCCACATCCAAAGTGCCAAGAGAGAGCTTGCTCTCCCTCTCTTTGAGTACTGTTTGCACTGTCCCGATTACCTCTTTGCTAACATTCTCTTCAGAGCTGCAGTGAAACCAGGAACCACGTGGAGAAGGCACCCACACTGAAAGTGCCTGGAAGGAACGTTGGGGCTTCTTCTCAGTGTCTCTGATATAGGGTTTCACTGTCCCGGGAAACTCTCTGCTAACACCCTGCAGAGCGCTGTGCCAATATACAGAAACGTCTTGCGGTATCTCCTACAGGGAAAGTGCCAGGAGGGAAAAGTGAGGATTATGTTTAGACTTTCTCGGAACTGCTTCAAATCAACTAGATATCTTTGTGCTGTAAATCTCCCAACAGCCAAATGTAAAAGCAGCAAACATCTCGCTGTATGTCCCACATCCAAAGTGCCAAGAGAGAGCTTGCTCTCCCTGTCTTTGAGTACTGTTTGCACTGTCCCGATTACCTCTTTGCTAACATTCTCTTCAGAGCTGCAGTGAAACCAGGAACCACGTGGAGAAGGCACCCACACTGAAAGTGCCTGGAAGGAACGTTGGGGCTTCTTCTCAGTGTCTCTGATATAGGGTTTCACTGTCCCGGGAAACTCTCTGCTAACACCCTGCAGAGCGCTGTGCCCAATATACAGAAACGTCTTGCGGTATCTCCTACAGGGAAAGTGCCAGGAGGGAAAAGTGAGGATTATGTTTAGACTTTCTCGGAACTGCTTCAAATCAACTAGATATCTTTGTGCTGTAAATCTCCCAACAGCCAAATGTAAAAGCAGCAAACATCTCGCTGTATGTCCCACATCCAAAGTGCCAAGAGAGAGCTTGCTCTCCCTGTCTTTGAGTACTGTTTGCACTGTCCCGATTACCTCTTTGCTAACATTCTCTTCAGAGCTGCAGTGAAACCAGGAACCACGTGGAGAAGGCACCCACACTGAAAGTGCCTGGAAGGAACGTTGGGGGCTTCTTCTCAGTGTCTCTGATATAGGGTTTCACTGTCCCGGGAAACTCTCTGCTAACACCCTGCAGAGCGCTGTGCCAAATATACAGAAACGTCTTGAGGTATCTCCTACAGGGAAAGTGCCAGGAGGGAAAAGTGAGGATTATGTTTAGACTTTCTCGGAACTGCTTCAAATCAACTAGATATCTTTGTGCTGTAAATCTCCCAACAGCCAAATGTAAAAGCAGCAAACATCTCGCTGTATGTCCCACATCCAAAGTGCCAAGAGAGAGCTTGCTCTCCCTGTCTTTGAGTACTGTTTGCACTGTCCCGATTACCTCTTTGCTAACATTCTC
>NW_026961255.1:0-93176 GCF_963924245.1 Chroicocephalus ridibundus
GTTCCTGGAGACACTGCGATCAATGAGGGAGATATGTCAAGATGTGTGTTGGTTTTGAGGACGGCTCTCTGGAGAGTCTTAGCAAAGAGGTCACAGGGATAATCAGAGCAATTCTCAGAGACACTGAGAACAAGATGGACAGTTCCCTCCTGGCACTTTCCCTGTAGGAGATACCGCAAGACGTTTCTGTAGATTGGGCACAGCGCTCTGCAGGGTGTTAGCAGAGACTTTCCCGGGACAGTGAAACCCTATGTCAGAGACACTGAGAAGAAGCCCCAATGTTCCCTCCAGGCACTTTCAGTGTGGGTGCCTTCTCCACGTGGTTCCTGGTTTCCTGCAGCGCTGAAGAGAATGTTAGCAAAGAGGTAACCGGCACAGCGAAAACAGTACTCAAAGACAGGGAGAGCAAGCTCTCTCTTGGCACTTTGGATGTGGGACATACAGCGAGATGTTTGCTGCTTTTGCGTTTGGCTGTTGGGAGATTTACAGCACAAAGATATCTAGTTGATTTGAAGCAGTTCCGAGAAAGTCTAAACATAATCGCCACTTCTCCCTCCTGGCACTTTCCATGTGGGAGATATAGCAGGATGTATATTGGTTTTGAGGACAACTCAATGGACAGTGTAGGGAGAAAAGTTCCTGGCTCCTTGAATGCCGTTCCTGGAGACACTGCGATCAATGTGGGAGATATGTCAAGATGTGTGTTTGTTTTGAGGACGGCTCTCTGGAGAGTCTTAGCAAAGAGGTCACAGGGATAATCAGAGCAATTCTCAGAGACACTGAGAACAAGATGGACAGTTCCCTCCTGGCACTTTCCCTGTAGGAGATACCGCAAGACGTTTCTGTAGATTGGGCACAGCGCTCTGCAGGGTGTTAGCAGAGACTTTCCCGGGACAGTGAAACCCTATGTCAGAGACACTGAGAAGAAGCCCCAATGTTCCCTCCAGGCACTTTCAGTGTGGGTGCCTTCTCCACGTGGTTCCTGGTTTCCCTGCAGCGCTGAAGAGAATGTTAGCAAAGAGGTAACCGGGACAGCGAAAACAGTACTCAAAGAGAGGGAGAGCAAGCTCTCTCTTGGCACTTTGGATGTGGGACATACAGCGAGATGTTTGCTGCTTTTGCGTTTGGCTGTTGGGAGATTTACAGCACAAAGATATCTAGTTGATTTGAAGCAGTTCCGAGAAAGTCTAAACATAATCGCCACTTCTCCCTCCTGGCACTTTCCATGTGGGAGATATAGCAGGATGTATATTGGTTTTGAGGACAACTCAATGGACAGTGTAGGGAGAAAAGTTCCTGGCTCCTTGAATGCCGTTCCTGGAGACACTGCGATCAATGTGGGAGATATGTCAAGATGTGTGTTTGTTTTGAGGACGGCTCTCTGGAGAGTCTTAGCAAAGAGGTCACAGGGATAATCAGAGCAATTCTCAGAGACACTGAGAACAAGATGGACAGTTCCCTCCTGGCACTTTCCCTGTAGGAGATACCGCAAGACGTTTCTGTAGATTGGGCACAGCGCTCTGCAGGGTGTTAGCAGAGACTTTCCCGGGACAGTGAAACCCTATGTCAGAGACACTGAGAAGAAGCCCCAATGTTCCCTCCAGGCACTTTCAGTGTGGGTGCCTTCTCCACGTGGTTCCTGGTTTCCCTGCAGCGCTGAAGAGAATGTTAGCAAAGAGGTAACCGGCACAGCGAAAACAGTACTCAAAGACAGGGAGAGCAAGCTCTCTCTTGGCACTTTGGATGTGGGACATACAGCGAGATGTTTGCTGCTTTTGCGTTTGGCTGTTGGGAGATTTACAGCACAAAGATATCTAGTTGATTTGAAGCAGTTCCGAGAAAGTCTAAACATAATCGCCACTTCTCCCTCCTGGCACTTTCCATGTGGGAGATATAGCAGGATGTATATTGGTTTTGAGGACAACTCAATGGACAGTGTAGGAGAAAAGTTCCTGGCTCCTTGAATGCCGTTCCTGGAGACACTGCGATCAATGTGGGAGATATGTCAAGATGTGTGTTGGTTTTGAGGACGGCTCTCTGGAGAGTCTTAGCAAAGAGGTCACAGGGATAATCAGAGCAATTCTCAGAGACACTGAGAACAAGATGGACAGTTCCCTCCTGGCACTTTCCCTGTAGGAGATACCGCAAGACGTTTCTGTAGATTGGGCACAGCGCTCTGCAGGGTGTTAGCAGAGACTTTCCCGGGACAGTGAAACCCTATGTCAGAGACACTGAGAAGAAGCCCCAATGTTCCCTCCAGGCACTTTCAGTGTGGGTGCCTTCTCCACGTGGTTCCTGGTTTCCCTGCAGCGCTGAAGAGAATGTTAGCAAAGAGGTAACCGGCACAGCGAAAACAGTACTCAAAGAGAGGGAGAGCAAGCTCTCTCTTGGCACTTTGGATGTGGGACATACAGCGAGATGTTTGCTGCTTTTGCGTTTGGCTGTTGGGAGATTTACAGCACAAAGATATCTAGTTGATTTGAAGCAGTTCCGAGAAAGTCTAAACATAATCGCCACTTCTCCCTCCTGGCACTTTCCATGTGGGAGATATAGCAGGATGTATATTGGTTTTGAGGACAACTCAATGGACAGTGTAGGGAGAAAAGTTCCTGGCTCCTTGAATGCCGTTCCTGGAGACACTGCGATCAATGAGGGAGATATGTCAAGATGTGTGTTGGTTTTGAGGACGGCTCTCTGGAGAGTCTTAGCAAAGAGGTCACAGGGATAATCAGAGCAATTCTCAGAGACACTGAGAACAAGATGGACAGTTCCCTCCTGGCACTTTCCCTGTAGGAGATACCGCAAGACGTTTCTGTAGATTGGGCACAGCGCTCTGCAGGGTGTTAGCAGAGACTTTCCCGGGACAGTGAAACCCTATGTCAGAGACACTGAGAAGAAGCCCCAATGTTCCCTCCAGGCACTTTCAGTGTGGGTGCCTTCTCCACGTGGTTCCTGGTTTCCCTGCAGCGCTGAAGAGAATGTTAGCAAAGAGGTAACCGGCACAGCGAAAACAGTACTCAAAGACAGGGAGAGCAAGCTCTCTCTTGGCACTTTGGATGTGGGACATACAGCGAGATGTTTGCTGCTTTTGCGTTTGGCTGTTGGGAGATTTACAGCACAAAGATATCTAGTTGATTTGAAGCAGTTCCGAGAAAGTCTAAACATAATCGCCACTTCTCCCTCCTGGCACTTTCCATGTGGGAGATATAGCAGGATGTATATTGGTTTTGAGGACAACTCAATGGACAGTGTAGGGAGAAAAGTTCCTGGCTCCTTGAATGCCGTTCCTGGAGACACTGCGATCAATGTGGGAGATATGTCAAGATGTGTGTTTGTTTTGAGGACGGCTCTCTGGAGAGTCTTAGCAAAGAGGTCACAGGGATAATCAGAGCAATTCTCAGAGACACTGAGAACAAGATGGACAGTTCCCTCCTGGCACTTTCCCTGTAGGAGATACCGCAAGACGTTTCTGTAGATTGGGCACAGCGCTCTGCAGGGTGTTAGCAGAGACTTTCCCGGGACAGTGAAACCCTATGTCAGAGACACTGAGAAGAAGCCCCAATGTTCCCTCCAGGCACTTTCAGTGTGGGTGCCTTCTCCACGTGGTTCCTGGTTTCCCTGCAGCGCTGAAGAGAATGTTAGCAAAGAGGTAACCGGCACAGCGAAAACAGTACTCAAAGACAGGGAGAGCAAGCTCTCTCTTGGCACTTTGGATGTGGGACATACAGCGAGATGTTTGCTGCTTTTGCGTTTGGCTGTTGGGAGATTTACAGCACAAAGATATCTAGTTGATTTGAAGCAGTTCCGAGAAAGTCTAAACATAATCGCCACTTCTCCCTCCTGGCACTTTCCATGTGGGAGATATAGCAGGATGTATATTGGTTTTGAGGACAACTCAATGGACAGTGTAGGGAGAAAAGTTCCTGGCTCCTTGAATGCCGTTCCTGGAGACACTGCGATCAATGTGGGAGATATGTCAAGATGTGTGTTTGTTTTGAGGACGGCTCTCTGGAGAGTCTTAGCAAAGAGGTCACAGGGATAATCAGAGCAATTCTCAGAGACACTGAGAACAAGATGGACAGTTCCCTCCTGGCACTTTCCCTGTAGGAGATACCGCAAGACGTTTCTGTAGATTGGGCACAGCGCTCTGCAGGGTGTTAGCAGAGACTTTCCCGGGACAGTGAAACCCTATGTCAGAGACACTGAGAAGAAGCCCCAATGTTCCCTCCAGGCACTTTCAGTGTGGGTGCCTTCTCCACGTGGTTCCTGGTTTCCCTGCAGCGCTGAAGAGAATGTTAGCAAAGAGGTAACCGGCACAGCGAAAACAGTACTCAAAGACAGGGAGAGCAAGCTCTCTCTTGGCACTTTGGATGTGGGACATACAGCGAGATGTTTGCTGCTTTTGCGTTTGGCTGTTGGGAGATTTACAGCACAAAGATATCTAGTTGATTTGAAGCAGTTCCGAGAAAGTCTAAACATAATCGCCACTTCTCCCTCCTGGCACTTTCCATGTGGGAGATATAGCAGGATGTATATTGGTTTTGAGGACAACTCAATGGACAGTGTAGGGAGAAAAGTTCCTGGCTCCTTGAATGCCGTTCCTGGAGACACTGCGATCAATGTGGGAGATATGTCAAGATGTGTGTTTGTTTTGAGGACGGCTCTCTGGAGAGTCTTAGCAAAGAGGTCACAGGGATAATCAGAGCAATTCTCAGAGACACTGAGAACAAGATGGACAGTTCCCTCCTGGCACTTTCCCTGTAGGAGATACCGCAAGACGTTTCTGTAGATTGGGCACAGCGCTCTGCAGGGTGTTAGCAGAGACTTTCCCGGGACAGTGAAACCCTATGTCAGAGACACTGAGAAGAAGCCCCAATGTTCCCTCCAGGCACTTTCAGTGTGGGTGCCTTCTCCACGTGGTTCCTGGTTTCCCTGCAGCGCTGAAGAGAATGTTAGCAAAGAGGTAACCGGCACAGCGAAAACAGTACTCAAAGAGAGGGAGAGCAAGCTCTCTCTTGGCACTTTGGATGTGGGACATACAGCGAGATGTTTGCTGCTTTTGCGTTTGGCTGTTGGGAGATTTACAGCACAAAGATATCTAGTTGATTTGAAGCAGTTCCGAGAAAGTCTAAACATAATCGCCACTTCTCCCTCCTGGCACTTTCCATGTGGGAGATATAGCAGGATGTATATTGGTTTTGAGGACAACTCAATGGACAGTGTAGGGAGAAAAGTTCCTGGCTCCTTGAATGCCGTTCCTGGAGACACTGCGATCAATGTGGGAGATATGTCAAGATGTGTGTTGGTTTTGAGGACGGCTCTCTGGAGAGTCTTAGCAAAGAGGTCACAGGGATAATCAGAGCAATTCTCAGAGACACTGAGAACAAGATGGACAGTTCCCTCCTGGCACTTTCCCTGTAGGAGATACCGCAAGACGTTTCTGTAGATTGGGCACAGCGCTCTGCAGGGTGTTAGCAGAGACTTTCCCGGGACAGTGAAACCCTATGTCAGAGACACTGAGAAGAAGCCCCAATGTTCCCTCCAGGCACTTTCAGTGTGGGTGCCTTCTCCACGTGGTTCCTGGTTTCCCTGCAGCGCTGAAGAGAATGTTAGCAAAGAGGTAACCGGCACAGCGAAAACAGTACTCAAAGAGAGGGAGAGCAAGCTCTCTCTTGGCACTTTGGATGTGGGACATACAGCGAGATGTTTGCTGCTTTTGCGTTTGGCTGTTGGGAGATTTACAGCACAAAGATATCTAGTTGATTTGAAGCAGTTCCGAGAAAGTCTAAACATAATCGCCACTTCTCCCTCCTGGCACTTTCCATGTGGGAGATATAGCAGGATGTATATTGGTTTTGAGGACAACTCAATGGACAGTGTAGGGAGAAAAGTTCCTGGCTCCTTGAATGCCGTTCCTGGAGACACTGCGATCAATGTGGGAGATATGTCAAGATGTGTGTTGGTTTTGAGGACGGCTCTCTGGAGAGTCTTAGCAAAGAGGTCACAGGGATAATCAGAGCAATTCTCAGAGACACTGAGAACAAGATGGACAGTTCCCTCCTGGCACTTTCCCTGTAGGAGATACCGCAAGACGTTTCTGTAGATTGGGCACAGCGCTCTGCAGGGTGTTAGCAGAGACTTTCCCGGGACAGTGAAACCCTATGTCAGAGACACTGAGAAGAAGCCCCAATGTTCCCTCCAGGCACTTTCAGTGTGGGTGCCTTCTCCACGTGGTTCCTGGTTTCCCTGCAGCGCTGAAGAGAATGTTAGCAAAGAGGTAACCGGCACAGCGAAAACAGTACTCAAAGACAGGGAGAGCAAGCTCTCTCTTGGCACTTTGGATGTGGGACATACAGCGAGATGTTTGCTGCTTTTGCGTTTGGCTGTTGGGAGATTTACAGCACAAAGATATCTAGTTGATTTGAAGCAGTTCCGAGAAAGTCTAAACATAATCGCCACTTCTCCCTCCTGGCACTTTCCATGTGGGAGATATAGCAGGATGTATATTGGTTTTGAGGACAACTCAATGGACAGTGTAGGGAGAAAAGTTCCTGGCTCCTTGAATGCCGTTCCTGGAGACACTGCGATCAATGTGGGAGATATGTCAAGATGTGTGTTGGTTTTGAGGACGGCTCTCTGGAGAGTCTTAGCAAAGAGGTCACAGGGATAATCAGAGCAATTCTCAGAGACACTGAGAACAAGATGGACAGTTCCCTCCTGGCACTTTCCCTGTAGGAGATACCGCAAGACGTTTCTGTAGATTGGGCACAGCGCTCTGCAGGGTGTTAGCAGAGACTTTCCCGGGACAGTGAAACCCTATGTCAGAGACACTGAGAAGAAGCCCCAATGTTCCCTCCAGGCACTTTCAGTGTGGGTGCCTTCTCCACGTGGTTCCTGGTTTCCCTGCAGCGCTGAAGAGAATGTTAGCAAAGAGGTAACCGGGACAGCGAAAACAGTACTCAAAGAGAGGGAGAGCAAGCTCTCTCTTGGCACTTTGGATGTGGGACATACAGCGAGATGTTTGCTGCTTTTGCGTTTGGCTGTTGGGAGATTTACAGCACAAAGATATCTAGTTGATTTGAAGCAGTTCCGAGAAAGTCTAAACATAATCGCCACTTCTCCCTCCTGGCACTTTCCATGTGGGAGATATAGCAGGATGTATATTGGTTTTGAGGACAACTCAATGGACAGTGTAGGGAGAAAAGTCCTGGCTCCTTGAATGCCGTTCCTGGAGACACTGCGATCAATGTGGGAGATATGTCAAGATGTGTGTTGGTTTTGAGGACGGCTCTCTGGAGAGTCTTAGCAAAGAGGTCACAGGATAATCAGAGCAATTCTCAGAGACACTGAGAACAAGATGGACAGTTCCCTCCTGGCACTTTCCCTGTAGGAGATACCGCAAGACGTTTCTGTAGATTGGGCACAGCGCTCTGCAGGGTGTTAGCAGAGACTTTCCCGGGACAGTGAAACCCTATGTCAGAGACACTGAGAAGAAGCCCCAATGTTCCCTCCAGGCACTTTCAGTGTGGGTGCCTTCTCCACGTGGTTCCTGGTTTCCCTGCAGCGCTGAAGAGAATGTTAGCAAAGAGGTAACCGGCACAGCGAAAACAGTACTCAAAGACAGGGAGAGCAAGCTCTCTCTTGGCACTTTGGATGTGGGACATACAGCGAGATGTTTGCTGCTTTTGCGTTTGGCTGTTGGGAGATTTACAGCACAAAGATATCTAGTTGATTTGAAGCAGTTCCGAGAAAGTCTAAACATAATCGCCACTTCTCCCTCCTGGCACTTTCCATGTGGGAGATATAGCAGGATGTATATTGGTTTTGAGGACAACTCAATGGACAGTGTAGGGAGAAAAGTTCCTGGCTCCTTGAATGCCGTTCCTGGAGACACTGCGATCAATGTGGGAGATATGTCAAGATGTGTGTTGGTTTTGAGGACGGCTCTCTGGAGAGTCTTAGCAAAGAGGTCACAGGGATAATCAGAGCAATTCTCAGAGACACTGAGAACAAGATGGACAGTTCCCTCCTGGCACTTTCCCTGTAGGAGATACCGCAAGACGTTTCTGTAGATTGGGCACAGCGCTCTGCAGGGTGTTAGCAGAGACTTTCCCGGGACAGTGAAACCCTATGTCAGAGACACTGAGAAGAAGCCCCAATGTTCCCTCCAGGCACTTTCAGTGTGGGTGCCTTCTCCACGTGGTTCCTGGTTTCCCTGCAGCGCTGAAGAGAATGTTAGCAAAGAGGTAACCGGCACAGCGAAAACAGTACTCAAAGACAGGGAGAGCAAGCTCTCTCTTGGCACTTTGGATGTGGGACATACAGCGAGATGTTTGCTGCTTTTGCGTTTGGCTGTTGGGAGATTTACAGCACAAAGATATCTAGTTGATTTGAAGCAGTTCCGAGAAAGTCTAAACATAATCGCCACTTCTCCCTCCTGGCACTTTCCATGTGGGAGATATAGCAGGATGTATATTGGTTTTGAGGACAACTCAATGGACAGTGTAGGGAGAAAAGTTCCTGGCTCCTTGAATGCCGTTCCTGGAGACACTGCGATCAATGTGGGAGATATGTCAAGATGTGTGTTTGTTTTGAGGACGGCTCTCTGGAGAGTCTTAGCAAAGAGGTCACAGGGATAATCAGAGCAATTCTCAGAGACACTGAGAACAAGATGGACAGTTCCCTCCTGGCACTTTCCCTGTAGGAGATACCGCAAGACGTTTCTGTAGATTGGGCACAGCGCTCTGCAGGGTGTTAGCAGAGACTTTCCCGGGACAGTGAAACCCTATGTCAGAGACACTGAGAAGAAGCCCCAATGTTCCCTCCAGGCACTTTCAGTGTGGGTGCCTTCTCCACGTGGTTCCTGGTTTCCCTGCAGCGCTGAAGAGAATGTTAGCAAAGAGGTAACCGGCACAGCGAAAACAGTACTCAAAGACAGGGAGAGCAAGCTCTCTCTTGGCACTTTGGATGTGGGACATACAGCGAGATGTTTGCTGCTTTTGCGTTTGGCTGTTGGGAGATTTACAGCACAAAGATATCTAGTTGATTTGAAGCAGTTCCGAGAAAGTCTAAACATAATCGCCACTTCTCCCTCCTGGCACTTTCCATGTGGGAGATATAGCAGGATGTATATTGGTTTTGAGGACAACTCAATGGACAGTGTAGGGAGAAAAGTTCCTGGCTCCTTGAATGCCGTTCCTGGAGACACTGCGATCAATGTGGGAGATATGTCAAGATGTGTGTTGGTTTTGAGGACGGCTCTCTGGAGAGTCTTAGCAAAGAGGTCACAGGGATAATCAGAGCAATTCTCAGAGACACTGAGAACAAGATGGACAGTTCCCTCCTGGCACTTTCCCTGTAGGAGATACCGCAAGACGTTTCTGTAGATTGGGCACAGCGCTCTGCAGGGTGTTAGCAGAGACTTTCCCGGGACAGTGAAACCCTATGTCAGAGACACTGAGAAGAAGCCCCAATGTTCCCTCCAGGCACTTTCAGTGTGGGTGCCTTCTCCACGTGGTTCCTGGTTTCCCTGCAGCGCTGAAGAGAATGTTAGCAAAGAGGTAACCGGCACAGCGAAAACAGTACTCAAAGAGAGGGAGAGCAAGCTCTCTCTTGGCACTTTGGATGTGGGACATACAGCGAGATGTTTGCTGCTTTTGCGTTTGGCTGTTGGGAGATTTACAGCACAAAGATATCTAGTTGATTTGAAGCAGTTCCGAGAAAGTCTAAACATAATCGCCACTTCTCCCTCCTGGCACTTTCCATGTGGGAGATATAGCAGGATGTATATTGGTTTTGAGGACAACTCAATGGACAGTGTAGGGAGAAAAGTTCCTGGCTCCTTGAATGCCGTTCCTGGAGACACTGCGATCAATGTGGGAGATATGTCAAGATGTGTGTTGGTTTTGAGGACGGCTCTCTGGAGAGTCTTAGCAAAGAGGTCACAGGGATAATCAGAGCAATTCTCAGAGACACTGAGAACAAGATGGACAGTTCCCTCCTGGCACTTTCCCTGTAGGAGATACCGCAAGACGTTTCTGTAGATTGGGCACAGCGCTCTGCAGGGTGTTAGCAGAGACTTTCCCGGGACAGTGAAACCCTATGTCAGAGACACTGAGAAGAAGCCCCAATGTTCCCTCCAGGCACTTTCAGTGTGGGTGCCTTCTCCACGTGGTTCCTGGTTTCCCTGCAGCGCTGAAGAGAATGTTAGCAAAGAGGTAACCGGCACAGCGAAAACAGTACTCAAAGACAGGGAGAGCAAGCTCTCTCTTGGCACTTTGGATGTGGGACATACAGCGAGATGTTTGCTGCTTTTGCGTTTGGCTGTTGGGAGATTTACAGCACAAAGATATCTAGTTGATTTGAAGCAGTTCCGAGAAAGTCTAAACATAATCGCCACTTCTCCCTCCTGGCACTTTCCATGTGGGAGATATAGCAGGATGTATATTGGTTTTGAGGACAACTCAATGGACAGTGTAGGGAGAAAAGTTCCTGGCTCCTTGAATGCCGTTCCTGGAGACACTGCGATCAATGTGGGAGATATGTCAAGATGTGTGTTGGTTTTGAGGACGGCTCTCTGGAGAGTCTTAGCAAAGAGGTCACAGGGATAATCAGAGCAATTCTCAGAGACACTGAGAACAAGATGGACAGTTCCCTCCTGGCACTTTCCCTGTAGGAGATACCGCAAGACGTTTCTGTAGATTGGGCACAGCGCTCTGCAGGGTGTTAGCAGAGACTTTCCCGGGACAGTGAAACCCTATGTCAGAGACACTGAGAAGAAGCCCCAATGTTCCCTCCAGGCACTTTCAGTGTGGGTGCCTTCTCCACGTGGTTCCTGGTTTCCCTGCAGCGCTGAAGAGAATGTTAGCAAAGAGGTAACCGGCACAGCGAAAACAGTACTCAAAGACAGGGAGAGCAAGCTCTCTCTTGGCACTTTGGATGTGGGACATACAGCGAGATGTTTGCTGCTTTTGCGTTTGGCTGTTGGGAGATTTACAGCACAAAGATATCTAGTTGATTTGAAGCAGTTCCGAGAAAGTCTAAACATAATCGCCACTTCTCCCTCCTGGCACTTTCCATGTGGGAGATATAGCAGGATGTATATTGGTTTTGAGGACAACTCAATGGACAGTGTAGGGAGAAAAGTTCCTGGCTCCTTGAATGCCGTTCCTGGAGACACTGCGATCAATGAGGGAGATATGTCAAGATGTGTGTTGGTTTTGAGGACGGCTCTCTGGAGAGTCTTAGCAAAGAGGTCACAGGGATAATCAGAGCAATTCTCAGAGACACTGAGAACAAGATGGACAGTTCCCTCCTGGCACTTTCCCTGTAGGAGATACCGCAAGACGTTTCTGTAGATTGGGCACAGCGCTCTGCAGGGTGTTAGCAGAGACTTTCCCGGGACAGTGAAACCCTATGTCAGAGACACTGAGAAGAAGCCCCAATGTTCCCTCCAGGCACTTTCAGTGTGGGTGCCTTCTCCACGTGGTTCCTGGTTTCCCTGCAGCGCTGAAGAGAATGTTAGCAAAGAGGTAACCGGCACAGCGAAAACAGTACTCAAAGACAGGGAGAGCAAGCTCTCTCTTGGCACTTTGGATGTGGGACATACAGCGAGATGTTTGCTGCTTTTGCGTTTGGCTGTTGGGAGATTTACAGCACAAAGATATCTAGTTGATTTGAAGCAGTTCCGAGAAAGTCTAAACATAATCGCCACTTCTCCCTCCTGGCACTTTCCATGTGGGAGATATAGCAGGATGTATATTGGTTTTGAGGACAACTCAATGGACAGTGTAGGGAGAAAAGTTCCTGGCTCCTTGAATGCCGTTCCTGGAGACACTGCGATCAATGTGGGAGATATGTCAAGATGTGTGTTGGTTTTGAGGACGGCTCTCTGGAGAGTCTTAGCAAAGAGGTCACAGGGATAATCAGAGCAATTCTCAGAGACACTGAGAACAAGCTCGACAATTCCCTCCTGGCACTTTCCCTGTAGGAGATACCGCAAGACGTTTCTGTAGATTGGGCACAGCGCTCTGCAGGGTGTTAGCAGAGACTTTCCCGGGACAGTGAAACCCTATGTCAGAGACACTGAGAAGAAGCCCCAATGTTCCCTCCAGGCACTTTCAGTGTGGGTGCCTTCTCCACGTGGTTCCTGGTTTCCCTGCAGCGCTGAAGAGAATGTTAGCAAAGAGGTAACCGGCACAGCGAAAACAGTACTCAAAGAGAGGGAGAGCAAGCTCTCTCTTGGCACTTTGGATGTGGGACATACAGCGAGATGTTTGCTGCTTTTGCGTTTGGCTGTTGGGAGATTTACAGCACAAAGATATCTAGTTGATTTGAAGCAGTTCCGAGAAAGTCTAAACATAATCGCCACTTCTCCCTCCTGGCACTTTCCATGTGGGAGATATAGCAGGATGTATATTGGTTTTGAGGACAACTCAATGGACAGTGTAGGGAGAAAAGTTCCTGGCTCCTTGAATGCCGTTCCTGGAGACACTGCGATCAATGTGGGAGATATGTCAAGATGTGTGTTGGTTTTGAGGACGGCTCTCTGGAGAGTCTTAGCAAAGAGGTCACAGGGATAATCAGAGCAATTCTCAGAGACACTGAGAACAAGCTCGACAATTCCCTCCTGGCACTTTCCCTGTAGGAGATACCGCAAGACGTTTCTGTAGATTGGGCACAGCGCTCTGCAGGGTGTTAGCAGAGACTTTCCCGGGACAGTGAAACCCTATGTCAGAGACACTGAGAAGAAGCCCCAATGTTCCCTCCAGGCACTTTCAGTGTGGGTGCCTTCTCCACGTGGTTCCTGGTTTCCCTGCAGCGCTGAAGAGAATGTTAGCAAAGAGGTAACCGGGACAGCGAAAACAGTACTCAAAGAGAGGGAGAGCAAGCTCTCTCTTGGCACTTTGGATGTGGGACATACAGCGAGATGTTTGCTGCTTTTGCGTTTGGCTGTTGGGAGATTTACAGCACAAAGATATCTAGTTGATTTGAAGCAGTTCCGAGAAAGTCTAAACATAATCGCCACTTCTCCCTCCTGGCACTTTCCATGTGGGAGATATAGCAGGATGTATATTGGTTTTGAGGACAACTCAATGGACAGTGTAGGGAGAAAAGTTCCTGGCTCCTTGAATGCCGTTCCTGGAGACACTGCGATCAATGTGGGAGATATGTCAAGATGTGTGTTTGTTTTGAGGACGGCTCTCTGGAGAGTCTTAGCAAAGAGGTCACAGGGATAATCAGAGCAATTCTCAGAGACACTGAGAACAAGATGGACAGTTCCCTCCTGGCACTTTCCCTGTAGGAGATACCGCAAGACGTTTCTGTAGATTGGGCACAGCGCTCTGCAGGGTGTTAGCAGAGACTTTCCCGGGACAGTGAAACCCTATGTCAGAGACACTGAGAAGAAGCCCCAATGTTCCCTCCAGGCACTTTCAGTGTGGGTGCCTTCTCCACGTGGTTCCTGGTTTCCCTGCAGCGCTGAAGAGAATGTTAGCAAAGAGGTAACCGGCACAGCGAAAACAGTACTCAAAGACAGGGAGAGCAAGCTCTCTCTTGGCACTTTGGATGTGGGACATACAGCGAGATGTTTGCTGCTTTTGCGTTTGGCTGTTGGGAGATTTACAGCACAAAGATATCTAGTTGATTTGAAGCAGTTCCGAGAAAGTCTAAACATAATCGCCACTTCTCCCTCCTGGCACTTTCCATGTGGGAGATATAGCAGGATGTATATTGGTTTTGAGGACAACTCAATGGACAGTGTAGGGAGAAAAGTTCCTGGCTCCTTGAATGCCGTTCCTGGAGACACTGCGATCAATGTGGGAGATATGTCAAGATGTGTGTTGGTTTTGAGGACGGCTCTCTGGAGAGTCTTAGCAAAGAGGTCACAGGGATAATCAGAGCAATTCTCAGAGACACTGAGAACAAGATGGACAGTTCCCTCCTGGCACTTTCCCTGTAGGAGATACCGCAAGACGTTTCTGTAGATTGGGCACAGCGCTCTGCAGGGTGTTAGCAGAGACTTTCCCGGGACAGTGAAACCCTATGTCAGAGACACTGAGAAGAAGCCCCAATGTTCCCTCCAGGCACTTTCAGTGTGGGTGCCTTCTCCACGTGGTTCCTGGTTTCCCTGCAGCGCTGAAGAGAATGTTAGCAAAGAGGTAACCGGCACAGCGAAAACAGTACTCAAAGACAGGGAGAGCAAGCTCTCTCTTGGCACTTTGGATGTGGGACATACAGCGAGATGTTTGCTGCTTTTGCGTTTGGCTGTTGGGAGATTTACAGCACAAAGATATCTAGTTGATTTGAAGCAGTTCCGAGGAAGTCTAAACATAATCCCCACTTCTCCCTCCTGGCACTTTCCATGTGGGAGATATAGCAGGATGTATATTGGTTTTGAGGACAACTCAATGGACAGTGTAGGGAGAAAAGTTCCTGGCTCCTTGAATGCCGTTCCTGGAGACACTGCGATCAATGTGGGAGATATGTCAAGATGTGTGTTGGTTTTGAGGACGGCTCTCTGGAGAGTCTTAGCAAAGAGGTCACAGGGATAATCAGAGCAATTCTCAGAGACACTGAGAACAAGCTCGACAATTCCCTCCTGGCACTTTCCCTGTAGGAGATACCGCAAGACGTTTCTGTAGATTGGGCACAGCGCTCTGCAGGGTGTTAGCAGAGACTTTCCCGGGACAGTGAAACCCTATGTCAGAGACACTGAGAAGAAGCCCCAATGTTCCCTCCAGGCACTTTCAGTGTGGGTGCCTTCTCCACGTGGTTCCTGGTTTCCCTGCAGCGCTGAAGAGAATGTTAGCAAAGAGGTAACCGGCACAGCGAAAACAGTACTCAAAGACAGGGAGAGCAAGCTCTCTCTTGGCACTTTGGATGTGGGACATACAGCGAGATGTTTGCTGCTTTTGCGTTTGGCTGTTGGGAGATTTACAGCACAAAGATATCTAGTTGATTTGAAGCAGTTCCGAGAAAGTCTAAACATAATCGCCACTTCTCCCTCCTGGCACTTTCCATGTGGGAGATATAGCAGGATGTATATTGGTTTTGAGGACAACTCAATGGACAGTGTAGGGAGAAAAGTTCCTGGCTCCTTGAATGCCGTTCCTGGAGACACTGCGATCAATGTGGGAGATATGTCAAGATGTGTGTTTGTTTTGAGGACGGCTCTCTGGAGAGTCTTAGCAAAGAGGTCACAGGGATAATCAGAGCAATTCTCAGAGACACTGAGAACAAGCTCACCAATTCCCTCCTGGCACTTTCCCTGTAGGAGATACCGCAAGAGTTTCTGTAGATTGGGCACAGCGCTCTGCAGGGTGTTAGCAGAGACTTTCCCGGGACAGTGAAACCCTATGTCAGAGACACTGAGAAGAAGCCCCAATGTTCCCTCCAGGCACTTTCAGTGTGGGTGCCTTCTCCACGTGGTTCCTGGTTTCCCTGCAGCGCTGAAGAGAATGTTAGCAAAGAGGTAACCGGCACAGCGAAAACAGTACTCAAAGACAGGGAGAGCAAGCTCTCTCTTGGCACTTTGGATGTGGGACATACAGCGAGATGTTTGCTGCTTTTGCGTTTGGCTGTTGGGAGATTTACAGCACAAAGATATCTAGTTGATTTGAAGCAGTTCCGAGAAAGTCTAAACATAATCGCCACTTCTCCCTCCTGGCACTTTCCATGTGGGAGATATAGCAGGATGTATATTGGTTTTGAGGACAACTCAATGGACAGTGTAGGGAGAAAAGTTCCTGGCTCCTTGAATGCCGTTCCTGGAGACACTGCGATCAATGTGGGAGATATGTCAAGATGTGTGTTTGTTTTGAGGACGGCTCTCTGGAGAGTCTTAGCAAAGAGGTCACAGGGATAATCAGAGCAATTCTCAGAGACACTGAGAACAAGATGGACAGTTCCCTCCTGGCACTTTCCCTGTAGGAGATACCGCAAGACGTTTCTGTAGATTGGGCACAGCGCTCTGCAGGGTGTTAGCAGAGACTTTCCCGGGACAGTGAAACCCTATGTCAGAGACACTGAGAAGAAGCCCCAATGTTCCCTCCAGGCACTTTCAGTGTGGGTGCCTTCTCCACGTGGTTCCTGGTTTCCCTGCAGCGCTGAAGAGAATGTTAGCAAAGAGGTAACCGGCACAGCGAAAACAGTACTCAAAGAGAGGGAGAGCAAGCTCTCTCTTGGCACTTTGGATGTGGGACATACAGCGAGATGTTTGCTGCTTTTGCGTTTGGCTGTTGGGAGATTTACAGCACAAAGATATCTAGTTGATTTGAAGCAGTTCCGAGAAAGTCTAAACATAATCGCCACTTCTCCCTCCTGGCACTTTCCATGTGGGAGATATAGCAGGATGTATATTGGTTTTGAGGACAACTCAATGGACAGTGTAGGGAGAAAAGTTCCTGGCTCCTTGAATGCCGTTCCTGGAGACACTGCGATCAATGTGGGAGATATGTCAAGATGTGTGTTTGTTTTGAGGACGGCTCTCTGGAGAGTCTTAGCAAAGAGGTCACAGGGATAATCAGAGCAATTCTCAGAGACACTGAGAACAAGATGGACAGTTCCCTCCTGGCACTTTCCCTGTAGGAGATACCGCAAGAGTTTCTGTAGATTGGGCACAGCGCTCTGCAGGGTGTTAGCAGAGACTTTCCCGGGACAGTGAAACCCTATGTCAGAGACACTGAGAAGAAGCCCCAATGTTCCCTCCAGGCACTTTCAGTGTGGGTGCCTTCTCCACGTGGTTCCTGGTTTCCCTGCAGCGCTGAAGAGAATGTTAGCAAAGAGGTAACCGGCACAGCGAAAACAGTACTCAAAGACAGGGAGAGCAAGCTCTCTCTTGGCACTTTGGATGTGGGACATACAGCGAGATGTTTGCTGCTTTTGCGTTTGGCTGTTGGGAGATTTACAGCACAAAGATATCTAGTTGATTTGAAGCAGTTCCGAGAAAGTCTAAACATAATCGCCACTTCTCCCTCCTGGCACTTTCCATGTGGGAGATATAGCAGGATGTATATTGGTTTTGAGGACAACTCAATGGACAGTGTAGGGAGAAAAGTTCCTGGCTCCTTGAATGCCGTTCCTGGAGACACTGCGATCAATGTGGGAGATATGTCAAGATGTGTGTTTGTTTTGAGGACGGCTCTCTGGAGAGTCTTAGCAAAGAGGTCACAGGGATAATCAGAGCAATTCTCAGAGACACTGAGAACAAGATGGACAGTTCCCTCCTGGCACTTTCCCTGTAGGAGATACCGCAAGACGTTTCTGTAGATTGGGCACAGCGCTCTGCAGGGTGTTAGCAGAGACTTTCCCGGGACAGTGAAACCCTATGTCAGAGACACTGAGAAGAAGCCCCAATGTTCCCTCCAGGCACTTTCAGTGTGGGTGCCTTCTCCACGTGGTTCCTGGTTTCCCTGCAGCGCTGAAGAGAATGTTAGCAAAGAGGTAACCGGCACAGCGAAAACAGTACTCAAAGACAGGGAGAGCAAGCTCTCTCTTGGCACTTTGGATGTGGGACATACAGCGAGATGTTTGCTGCTTTTGCGTTTGGCTGTTGGGAGATTTACAGCACAAAGATATCTAGTTGATTTGAAGCAGTTCCGAGAAAGTCTAAACATAATCGCCACTTCTCCCTCCTGGCACTTTCCATGTGGGAGATATAGCAGGATGTATATTGGTTTTGAGGACAACTCAATGGACAGTGTAGGGAGAAAAGTTCCTGGCTCCTTGAATGCCGTTCCTGGAGACACTGCGATCAATGTGGGAGATATGTCAAGATGTGTGTTTGTTTTGAGGACGGCTCTCTGGAGAGTCTTAGCAAAGAGGTCACAGGGATAATCAGAGCAATTCTCAGAGACACTGAGAACAAGATGGACAGTTCCCTCCTGGCACTTTCCCTGTAGGAGATACCGCAAGACGTTTCTGTAGATTGGGCACAGCGCTCTGCAGGGTGTTAGCAGAGACTTTCCCGGGACAGTGAAACCCTATGTCAGAGACACTGAGAAGAAGCCCCAATGTTCCCTCCAGGCACTTTCAGTGTGGGTGCCTTCTCCACGTGGTTCCTGGTTTCCCTGCAGCGCTGAAGAGAATGTTAGCAAAGAGGTAACCGGCACAGCGAAAACAGTACTCAAAGACAGGGAGAGCAAGCTCTCTCTTGGCGCTTTGGATGTGGGACATACAGCGAGATGTTTGCTGCTTTTGCGTTTGGCTGTTGGGAGATTTACAGCACAAAGATATCTAGTTGATTTGAAGCAGTTCCGAGAAAGTCTAAACATAATCGCCACTTCTCCCTCCTGGCACTTTCCATGTGGGAGATATAGCAGGATGTATATTGGTTTTGAGGACAACTCAATGGACAGTGTAGGGAGAAAAGTTCCTGGCTCCTTGAATGCCGTTCCTGGAGACACTGCGATCAATGAGGGAGATATGTCAAGATGTGTGTTGGTTTTGAGGACGGCTCTCTGGAGAGTCTTAGCAAAGAGGTCACAGGGATAATCAGAGCAATTCTCAGAGACACTGAGAACAAGATGGACAGTTCCCTCCTGGCACTTTCCCTGTAGGAGATACCGCAAGACGTTTCTGTAGATTGGGCACAGCGCTCTGCAGGGTGTTAGCAGAGACTTTCCCGGGACAGTGAAACCCTATGTCAGAGACACTGAGAAGAAGCCCCAATGTTCCCTCCAGGCACTTTCAGTGTGGGTGCCTTCTCCACGTGGTTCCTGGTTTCCCTGCAGCGCTGAAGAGAATGTTAGCAAAGAGGTAACCGGGACAGCGAAAACAGTACTCAAAGAGAGGGAGAGCAAGCTCTCTCTTGGCACTTTGGATGTGGGACATACAGCGAGATGTTTGCTGCTTTTGCGTTTGGCTGTTGGGAGATTTACAGCACAAAGATATCTAGTTGATTTGAAGCAGTTCGAGAAAGTCTAAACATAATCGCCACTTCTCCCTCCTGGCACTTTCCATGTGGGAGATATAGCAGGATGTATATTGGTTTTGAGGACAACTCAATGGACAGTGTAGGGAGAAAAGTTCCTGGCTCCTTGAATGCCGTTCCTGGAGACACTGCGATCAATGTGGGAGATATGTCAAGATGTGTGTTGGTTTTGAGGACGGCTCTCTGGAGAGTCTTAGCAAAGAGGTCACAGGGATAATCAGAGCAATTCTCAGAGACACTGAGAACAAGCTCGACAATTCCCTCCTGGCACTTTCCCTGTAGGAGATACCGCAAGACGTTTCTGTAGATTGGGCACAGCGCTCTGCAGGGTGTTAGCAGAGACTTTCCCGGGACAGTGAAACCCTATGTCAGAGACACTGAGAAGAAGCCCCAATGTTCCCTCCAGGCACTTTCAGTGTGGGTGCCTTCTCCACGTGGTTCCTGGTTTCCCTGCAGCGCTGAAGAGAATGTTAGCAAAGAGGTAACCGGCACAGCGAAAACAGTACTCAAAGACAGGGAGAGCAAGCTCTCTCTTGGCACTTTGGATGTGGGACATACAGCGAGATGTTTGCTGCTTTTGCGTTTGGCTGTTGGGAGATTTACAGCACAAAGATATCTAGTTGATTTGAAGCAGTTCCGAGAAAGTCTAAACATAATCGCCACTTCTCCCTCCTGGCACTTTCCATGTGGGAGATATAGCAGGATGTATATTGGTTTTGAGGACAACTCAATGGACAGTGTAGGGAGAAAAGTTCCTGGCTCCTTGAATGCCGTTCCTGGAGACACTGCGATCAATGAGGGAGATATGTCAAGATGTGTGTTGGTTTTGAGGACGGCTCTCTGGAGAGTCTTAGCAAAGAGGTCACAGGGATAATCAGAGCAATTCTCAGAGACACTGAGAACAAGATGGACAGTTCCCTCCTGGCACTTTCCCTGTAGGAGATACCGCAAGACGTTTCTGTAGATTGGGCACAGCGCTCTGCAGGGTGTTAGCAGAGACTTTCCCGGGACAGTGAAACCCTATGTCAGAGACACTGAGAAGAAGCCCCAATGTTCCCTCCAGGCACTTTCAGTGTGGGTGCCTTCTCCACGTGGTTCCTGGTTTCCCTGCAGCGCTGAAGAGAATGTTAGCAAAGAGGTAACCGGGACAGTGAAAACAGTACTCAAAGACAGGGAGAGCAAGCTCTCTCTTGGCACTTTGGATGTGGGACATACAGCGAGATGTTTGCTGCTTTTGCGTTTGGCTGTTGGGAGATTTACAGCACAAAGATATCTAGTTGATTTGAAGCAGTTCCGAGAAAGTCTAAACATAATCGCCACTTCTCCCTCCTGGCACTTTCCATGTGGGAGATATAGCAGGATGTATATTGGTTTTGAGGACAACTCAATGGACAGTGTAGGGAGAAAAGTTCCTGGCTCCTTGAATGCCGTTCCTGGAGACACTGCGATCAATGTGGGAGATATGTCAAGATGTGTGTTTGTTTTGAGGACGGCTCTCTGGAGAGTCTTAGCAAAGAGGTCACAGGGATAATCAGAGCAATTCTCAGAGACACTGAGAACAAGATGGACAGTTCCCTCCTGGCACATTCCCTGTAGGAGATACCGCAAGACGTTTCTGTAGATTGGGCACAGCGCTCTGCAGGGTGTTAGCAGAGACTTTCCCGGGACAGTGAAACCCTATGTCAGAGACACTGAGAAGAAGCCCCAATGTTCCCTCCAGGCACTTTCAGTGTGGGTGCCTTCTCCACGTGGTTCCTGGTTTCCCTGCAGCGCTGAAGAGAATGTTAGCAAAGAGGTAACCGGGACAGTGAAAACAGTACTCAAAGAGAGGGAGAGCAAGCTCTCTCTTGGCACTTTGGATGTGGGACATACAGCGAGATGTTTGCTGCTTTTGCGTTTGGCTGTTGGGAGATTTACAGCACAAAGATATCTAGTTGATTTGAAGCAGTTCCGAGAAAGTCTAAACATAATCGCCACTTCTCCCTCCTGGCACTTTCCATGTGGGAGATATAGCAGGATGTATATTGGTTTTGAGGACAACTCAATGGACAGTGTAGGGAGAAAAGTTCCTGGCTCCTTGAATGCCGTTCCTGGAGACACTGCGATCAATGTGGGAGATATGTCAAGATGTGTGTTTGTTTTGAGGACGGCTCTCTGGAGAGTCTTAGCAAAGAGGTCACAGGGATAATCAGAGCAATTCTCAGAGACACTGAGAACAAGCTCGACAATTCCCTCCTGGCACTTTCCCTGTAGGAGATACCGCAAGACGTTTCTGTAGATTGGGCACAGCGCTCTGCAGGGTGTTAGCAGAGACTTTCCCGGGACAGTGAAACCCTATGTCAGAGACACTGAGAAGAAGCCCCAATGTTCCCTCCAGGCACTTTCAGTGTGGGTGCCTTCTCCACGTGGTTCCTGGTTTCCCTGCAGCGCTGAAGAGAATGTTAGCAAAGAGGTAACCGGCACAGCGAAAACAGTACTCAAAGACAGGGAGAGCAAGCTCTCTCTTGGCACTTTGGATGTGGGACATACAGCGAGATGTTTGCTGCTTTTGCGTTTGGCTGTTGGGAGATTTACAGCACAAAGATATCTAGTTGATTTGAAGCAGTTCCGAGAAAGTCTAAACATAATCGCCACCTCTCCCTCCTGGCACTTTCCATGTGGGAGATATAGCAGGATGTATATTGGTTTTGAGGACAACTCAATGGACAGTGTAGGGAGAAAAGTTCCTGGCTCCTTGAATGCCGTTCCTGGAGACACTGCGATCAATGTGGGAGATATGTCAAGATGTGTGTTGGTTTTGAGGACGGCTCTCTGGAGAGTCTTAGCAAAGAGGTCACAGGGATAATCAGAGCAATTCTCAGAGACACTGAGAACAAGATGGATAGTTCCCTCCTGGCACTTTCCCTGTAGGAGATACCGCAAGACGTTTCTGTAGATTGGGCACAGCGCTCTGCAGGGTGTTAGCAGAGACTTTCCCGGGACAGTGAAACCCTATGTCAGAGACACTGAGAAGAAGCCCCAATGTTCCCTCCAGGCACTTTCAGTGTGGGTGCCTTCTCCACGTGGTTCCTGGTTTCCCTGCAGCGCTGAAGAGAATGTTAGCAAAGAGGTAACCGGCACAGCGAAAACAGTACTCAAAGACAGGGAGAGCAAGCTCTCTCTTGGCACTTTGGATGTGGGACATACAGCGAGATGTTTGCTGCTTTTGCGTTTGGCTGTTGGGAGATTTACAGCACAAAGATATCTAGTTGATTTGAAGCAGTTCCGAGAAAGTCTAAACATAATCGCCACTTCTCCCTCCTGGCACTTTCCATGTGGGAGATATAGCAGGATGTATATTGGTTTTGAGGACAACTCAATGGACAGTGTAGGGAGAAAAGTTCCTGGCTCCTTGAATGCCGTTCCTGGAGACACTGCGATCAATGTGGGAGATATGTCAAGATGTGTGTTCGTTTTGAGGACGGCTCTCTGGAGAGTCTTAGCAAAGAGGTCACAGGGATAATCAGAGCAATTCTCAGAGACACTGAGAACAAGATGGACAGTTCCCTCCTGGCACTTTCCCTGTAGGAGATACCGCAAGACGTTTCTGTAGATTGGGCACAGCGCTCTGCAGGGTGTTAGCAGAGACTTTCCCGGGACAGTGAAACCCTATGTCAGAGACACTGAGAAGAAGCCCCAATGTTCCCTCCAGGCACTTTCAGTGTGGGTGCCTTCTCCACGTGGTTCCTGGTTTCCCTGCAGCGCTGAAGAGAATGTTAGCAAAGAGGTAACCGGCACAGCGAAAACAGTACTCAAAGACAGGGAGAGCAAGCTCTCTCTTGGCACTTTGGATGTGGGACATACAGCGAGATGTTTGCTGCTTTTGCGTTTGGCTGTTGGGAGATTTACAGCACAAAGATATCTAGTTGATTTGAAGCAGTTCCGAGAAAGTCTAAACATAATCGCCACTTCTCCCTCCTGGCACTTTCCATGTGGGAGATATAGCAGGATGTATATTGGTTTTGAGGACAACTCAATGGACAGTGTAGGGAGAAAAGTTCCTGGCTCCTTGAATGCCGTTCCTGGAGACACTGCGATCAATGTGGGAGATATGTCAAGATGTGTGTTGGTTTTGAGGACGGCTCTCTGGAGAGTCTTAGCAAAGAGGTCACAGGGATAATCAGAGCAATTCTCAGAGACACTGAGAACAAGATGGACAGTTCCCTCCTGGCACTTTCCCTGTAGGAGATACCGCAAGACGTTTCTGTAGATTGGGCACAGCGCTCTGCAGGGTGTTAGCAGAGACTTTCCCGGGACAGTGAAACCCTATGTCAGAGACACTGAGAAGAAGCCCCAATGTTCCCTCCAGGCACTTTCAGTGTGGGTGCCTTCTCCACGTGGTTCCTGGTTTCCCTGCAGCGCTGAAGAGAATGTTAGCAAAGAGGTAACCGGCACAGCGAAAACAGTACTCAAAGACAGGGAGAGCAAGCTCTCTCTTGGCACTTTGGATGTGGGACATACAGCGAGATGTTTGCTGCTTTTGCGTTTGGCTGTTGGGAGATTTACAGCACAAAGATATCTAGTTGATTTGAAGCAGTTCCGAGAAAGTCTAAACATAATCGCCACTTCTCCCTCCTGGCACTTTCCATGTGGGAGATATAGCAGGATGTATATTGGTTTTGAGGACAACTCAATGGACAGTGTAGGGAGAAAAGTTCCTGGCTCCTTGAATGCCGTTCCTGGAGACACTGCGATCAATGTGGGAGATATGTCAAGATGTGTGTTTGTTTTGAGGACGGCTCTCTGGAGAGTCTTAGCAAAGAGGTCACAGGGATAATCAGAGCAATTCTCAGAGACACTGAGAACAAGATGGACAGTTCCCTCCTGGCACTTTCCCTGTAGGAGATACCGCAAGACGTTTCTGTAGATTGGGCACAGCGCTCTGCAGGGTGTTAGCAGAGACTTTCCCGGGACAGTGAAACCCTATGTCAGAGACACTGAGAAGAAGCCCCAATGTTCCCTCCAGGCACTTTCAGTGTGGGTGCCTTCTCCACGTGGTTCCTGGTTTCCCTGCAGCGCTGAAGAGAATGTTAGCAAAGAGGTAACCGGCACAGCGAAAACAGTACTCAAAGACAGGGAGAGCAAGCTCTCTCTTGGCACTTTGGATGTGGGACATACAGCGAGATGTTTGCTGCTTTTGCGTTTGGCTGTTGGGAGATTTACAGCACAAAGATATCTAGTTGATTTGAAGCAGTTCCGAGAAAGTCTAAACATAATCGCCACTTCTCCCTCCTGGCACTTTCCATGTGGGAGATATAGCAGGATGTATATTGGTTTTGAGGACAACTCAATGGACAGCGTAGGGAGAAAAGTTCCTGGCTCCTTGAATGCCGTTCCTGGAGACACTGCGATCAATGAGGGAGATATGTCAAGATGTGTGTTGGTTTTGAGGACGGCTCTCTGGAGAGTCTTAGCAAAGAGGTCACAGGGATAATCAGAGCAATTCTCAGAGACACTGAGAACAAGATGGACAGTTCCCTCCTGGCACTTTCCCTGTAGGAGATACCGCAAGACGTTTCTGTAGATTGGGCACAGCGCTCTGCAGGGTGTTAGCAGAGACTTTCCCGGGACAGTGAAACCCTATGTCAGAGACACTGAGAAGAAGCCCCAATGTTCCCTCCAGGCACTTTCAGTGTGGGTGCCTTCTCCACGTGGTTCCTGGTTTCCCTGCAGCGCTGAAGAGAATGTTAGCAAAGAGGTAACCGGGACAGCGAAAACAGTACTCAAAGAGAGGGAGAGCAAGCTCTCTCTTGGCACTTTGGATGTGGGACATACAGCGAGATGTTTGCTGCTTTTGCGTTTGGCTGTTGGGAGATTTACAGCACAAAGATATCTAGTTGATTTGAAGCAGTTCCGAGAAAGTCTAAACATAATCGCCACTTCTCCCTCCTGGCACTTTCCATGTGGGAGATATAGCAGGATGTATATTGGTTTTGAGGACAACTCAATGGACAGTGTAGGGAGAAAAGTTCCTGGCTCCTTGAATGCCGTTCCTGGAGACACTGCGATCAATGTGGGAGATATGTCAAGATGTGTGTTTGTTTTGAGGACGGCTCTCTGGAGAGTCTTAGCAAAGAGGTCACAGGGATAATCAGAGCAATTCTCAGAGACACTGAGAACAAGCTCGACAATTCCCTCCTGGCACTTTCCCTGTAGGAGATACCGCAAGACGTTTCTGTAGATTGGGCACAGCGCTCTGCAGGGTGTTAGCAGAGACTTTCCCGGGACAGTGAAACCCTATGTCAGAGACACTGAGAAGAAGCCCCAATGTTCCCTCCAGGCACTTTCAGTGTGGGTGCCTTCTCCACGTGGTTCCTGGTTTCCCTGCAGCGCTGAAGAGAATGTTAGCAAAGAGGTAACCGGCACAGCGAAAACAGTACTCAAAGACAGGGAGAGCAAGCTCTCTCTTGGCACTTTGGATGTGGGACATACAGCGAGATGTTTGCTGCTTTTGCGTTTGGCTGTTGGGAGATTTACAGCACAAAGATATCTAGTTGATTTGAAGCAGTTCCGAGAAAGTCTAAACATAATCGCCACTTCTCCCTCCTGGCACTTTCCATGTGGGAGATATAGCAGGATGTATATTGGTTTTGAGGACAACTCAATGGACAGTGTAGGGAGAAAAGTTCCTGGCTCCTTGAATGCCGTTCCTGGAGACACTGCGATCAATGTGGGAGATATGTCAAGATGTGTGTTGGTTTTGAGGACGGCTCTCTGGAGAGTCTTAGCAAAGAGGTCACAGGGATAATCAGAGCAATTCTCAGAGACACTGAGAACAAGATGGACAGTTCCCTCCTGGCACTTTCCCTGTAGGAGATACCGCAAGACGTTTCTGTAGATTGGGCACAGCGCTCTGCAGGGTGTTAGCAGAGACTTTCCCGGGACAGTGAAACCCTATGTCAGAGACACTGAGAAGAAGCCCCAATGTTCCCTCCAGGCACTTTCAGTGTGGGTGCCTTCTCCACGTGGTTCCTGGTTTCCCTGCAGCGCTGAAGAGAATGTTAGCAAAGAGGTAACCGGGACAGCGAAAACAGTACTCAAAGAGAGGGAGAGCAAGCTCTCTCTTGGCACTTTGGATGTGGGACATACAGCGAGATGTTTGCTGCTTTTGCGTTTGGCTGTTGGGAGATTTACAGCACAAAGATATCTAGTTGATTTGAAGCAGTTCCGAGAAAGTCTAAACATAATCGCCACTTCTCCCTCCTGGCACTTTCCATGTGGGAGATATAGCAGGATGTATATTGGTTTTGAGGACAACTCAATGGACAGTGTAGGGAGAAAAGTTCCTGGCTCCTTGAATGCCGTTCCTGGAGACACTGCGATCAATGTGGGAGATATGTCAAGATGTGTGTTTGTTTTGAGGACGGCTCTCTGGAGAGTCTTAGCAAAGAGGTCACAGGGATAATCAGAGCAATTCTCAGAGACACTGAGAACAAGATGGACAGTTCCCTCCTGGCACTTTCCCTGTAGGAGATACCGCAAGACGTTTCTGTAGATTGGGCACAGCGCTCTGCAGGGTGTTAGCAGAGACTTTCCCGGGACAGTGAAACCCTATGTCAGAGACACTGAGAAGAAGCCCCAATGTTCCCTCCAGGCACTTTCAGTGTGGGTGCCTTCTCCACGTGGTTCCTGGTTTCCCTGCAGCGCTGAAGAGAATGTTAGCAAAGAGGTAACCGGCACAGCGAAAACAGTACTCAAAGACAGGGAGAGCAAGCTCTCTCTTGGCACTTTGGATGTGGGACATACAGCGAGATGTTTGCTGCTTTTGCGTTTGGCTGTTGGGAGATTTACAGCACAAAGATATCTAGTTGATTTGAAGCAGTTCCGAGAAAGTCTAAACATAATCGCCACTTCTCCCTCCTGGCACTTTCCATGTGGGAGATATAGCAGGATGTATATTGGTTTTGAGGACAACTCAATGGACAGTGTAGGGAGAAAAGTTCCTGGCTCCTTGAATGCCGTTCCTGGAGACACTGCGATCAATGTGGGAGATATGTCAAGATGTGTGTTTGTTTTGAGGACGGCTCTCTGGAGAGTCTTAGCAAAGAGGTCACAGGGATAATCAGAGCAATTCTCAGAGACACTGAGAACAAGATGGACAGTTCCCTCCTGGCACTTTCCCTGTAGGAGATACCGCAAGACGTTTCTGTAGATTGGGCACAGCGCTCTGCAGGGTGTTAGCAGAGACTTTCCCGGGACAGTGAAACCCTATGTCAGAGACACTGAGAAGAAGCCCCAATGTTCCCTCCAGGCACTTTCAGTGTGGGTGCCTTCTCCACGTGGTTCCTGGTTTCCCTGCAGCGCTGAAGAGAATGTTAGCAAAGAGGTAACCGGCACAGCGAAAACAGTACTCAAAGACAGGGAGAGCAAGCTCTCTCTTGGCACTTTGGATGTGGGACATACAGCGAGATGTTTGCTGCTTTTGCGTTTGGCTGTTGGGAGATTTACAGCACAAAGATATCTAGTTGATTTGAAGCAGTTCCGAGAAAGTCTAAACATAATCGCCACTTCTCCCTCCTGGCACTTTCCATGTGGGAGATATAGCAGGATGTATATTGGTTTTGAGGACAACTCAATGGACAGTGTAGGGAGAAAAGTTCCTGGCTCCTTGAATGCCGTTCCTGGAGACACTGCGATCAATGTGGGAGATATGTCAAGATGTGTGTTTGTTTTGAGGACGGCTCTCTGGAGAGTCTTAGCAAAGAGGTCACAGGGATAATCAGAGCAATTCTCAGAGACACTGAGAACAAGATGGACAGTTCCCTCCTGGCACTTTCCCTGTAGGAGATACCGCAAGACGTTTCTGTAGATTGGGCACAGCGCTCTGCAGGGTGTTAGCAGAGACTTTCCCGGGACAGTGAAACCCTATGTCAGAGACACTGAGAAGAAGCCCCAATGTTCCCTCCAGGCACTTTCAGTGTGGGTGCCTTCTCCACGTGGTTCCTGGTTTCCCTGCAGCGCTGAAGAGAATGTTAGCAAAGAGGTAACCAGCACAGCGAAAACAGTACTCAAAGACAGGGAGAGCAAGCTCTCTCTTGGCACTTTGGATGTGGGACATACAGCGAGATGTTTGCTGCTTTTGCGTTTGGCTGTTGGGAGATTTACAGCACAAAGATATCTAGTTGATTTGAAGCAGTTCCGAGAAAGTCTAAACATAATCGCCACTTCTCCCTCCTGGCACTTTCCATGTGGGAGATATAGCAGGATGTATATTGGTTTTGAGGACAACTCAATGGACAGTGTAGGGAGAAAAGTTCCTGGCTCCTTGAATGCCGTTCCTGGAGACACTGCGATCAATGTGGGAGATATGTCAAGATGTGTGTTGGTTTTGAGGACGGCTCTCTGGAGAGTCTTAGCAAAGAGGTCACAGGGATAATCAGAGCAATTCTCAGAGACACTGAGAACAAGATGGACAGTTCCCTCCTGGCACTTTCCCTGTAGGAGATACCGCAAGACGTTTCTGTAGATTGGGCACAGCGCTCTGCAGGGTGTTAGCAGAGACTTTCCCGGGACAGTGAAACCCTATGTCAGAGACACTGAGAAGAAGCCCCAATGTTCCCTCCAGGCACTTTCAGTGTGGGTGCCTTCTCCACGTGGTTCCTGGTTTCCCTGCAGCGCTGAAGAGAATGTTAGCAAAGAGGTAACCGGCACAGCGAAAACAGTACTCAAAGACAGGGAGAGCAAGCTCTCTCTTGGCACTTTGGATGTGGGACATACAGCGAGATGTTTGCTGCTTTTGCGTTTGGCTGTTGGGAGATTTACAGCACAAAGATATCTAGTTGATTTGAAGCAGTTCCGAGAAAGTCTAAACATAATCGCCACTTCTCCCTCCTGGCACTTTCCATGTGGGAGATATAGCAGGATGTATATTGGTTTTGAGGACAACTCAATGGACAGTGTAGGGAGAAAAGTTCCTGGCTCCTTGAATGCCGTTCCTGGAGACACTGCGATCAATGAGGGAGATATGTCAAGATGTGTGTTGGTTTTGAGGACGGCTCTCTGGAGAGTCTTAGCAAAGAGGTCACAGGGATAATCAGAGCAATTCTCAGAGACACTGAGAACAAGATGGACAGTTCCCTCCTGGCACTTTCCCTGTAGGAGATACCGCAAGACGTTTCTGTAGATTGGGCACAGCGCTCTGCAGGGTGTTAGCAGAGACTTTCCCGGGACAGTGAAACCCTATGTCAGAGACACTGAGAAGAAGCCCCAATGTTCCCTCCAGGCACTTTCAGTGTGGGTGCCTTCTCCACGTGGTTCCTGGTTTCCCTGCAGCGCTGAAGAGAATGTTAGCAAAGAGGTAACCGGCACAGCGAAAACAGTACTCAAAGAGAGGGAGAGCAAGCTCTCTCTTGGCACTTTGGATGTGGGACATACAGCGAGATGTTTGCTGCTTTTGCGTTTGGCTGTTGGGAGATTTACAGCACAAAGATATCTAGTTGATTTGAAGCAGTTCCGAGAAAGTCTAAACATAATCGCCACTTCTCCCTCCTGGCACTTTCCATGTGGGAGATATAGCAGGATGTATATTGGTTTTGAGGACAACTCAATGGACAGTGTAGGGAGAAAAGTTCCTGGCTCCTTGAATGCCGTTCCTGGAGACACTGCGATCAATGTGGGAGATATGTCAAGATGTGTGTTGGTTTTGAGGACGGCTCTCTGGAGAGTCTTAGCAAAGAGGTCACAGGGATAATCAGAGCAATTCTCAGAGACACTGAGAACAAGATGGACAGTTCCCTCCTGGCACTTTCCCTGTAGGAGATACCGCAAGACGTTTCTGTAGATTGGGCACAGCGCTCTGCAGGGTGTTAGCAGAGACTTTCCCGGGACAGTGAAACCCTATGTCAGAGACACTGAGAAGAAGCCCCAATGTTCCCTCCAGGCACTTTCAGTGTGGGTGCCTTCTCCACGTGGTTCCTGGTTTCCCTGCAGCGCTGAAGAGAATGTTAGCAAAGAGGTAACCGGCACAGCGAAAACAGTACTCAAAGACAGGGAGAGCAAGCTCTCTCTTGGCACTTTGGATGTGGGACATACAGCGAGATGTTTGCTGCTTTTGCGTTTGGCTGTTGGGAGATTTACAGCACAAAGATATCTAGTTGATTTGAAGCAGTTCCGAGAAAGTCTAAACATAATCGCCACTTCTCCCTCCTGGCACTTTCCATGTGGGAGATATAGCAGGATGTATATTGGTTTTGAGGACAACTCAATGGACAGTGTAGGGAGAAAAGTTCCTGGCTCCTTGAATGCCGTTCCTGGAGACACTGCGATCAATGTGGGAGATATGTCAAGATGTGTGTTTGTTTTGAGGACGGCTCTCTGGAGAGTCTTAGCAAAGAGGTCACAGGGATAATCAGAGCAATTCTCAGAGACACTGAGAACAAGATGGACAGTTCCCTCCTGGCACTTTCCCTGTAGGAGATACCGCAAGACGTTTCTGTAGATTGGGCACAGCGCTCTGCAGGGTGTTAGCAGAGACTTTCCCGGGACAGTGAAACCCTATGTCAGAGACACTGAGAAGAAGCCCCAATGTTCCCTCCAGGCACTTTCAGTGTGGGTGCCTTCTCCACGTGGTTCCTGGTTTCCCTGCAGCGCTGAAGAGAATGTTAGCAAAGAGGTAACCGGCACAGCGAAAACAGTACTCAAAGACAGGGAGAGCAAGCTCTCTCTTGGCACTTTGGATGTGGGACATACAGCGAGATGTTTGCTGCTTTTGCGTTTGGCTGTTGGGAGATTTACAGCACAAAGATATCTAGTTGATTTGAAGCAGTTCCGAGAAAGTCTAAACATAATCGCCACTTCTCCCTCCTGGCACTTTCCATGTGGGAGATATAGCAGGATGTATATTGGTTTTGAGGACAACTCAATGGACAGTGTAGGGAGAAAAGTTCCTGGCTCCTTGAATGCCGTTCCTGGAGACACTGCGATCAATGTGGGAGATATGTCAAGATGTGTGTTTGTTTTGAGGACGGCTCTCTGGAGAGTCTTAGCAAAGAGGTCACAGGGATAATCAGAGCAATTCTCAGAGACACTGAGAACAAGATGGACAGTTCCCTCCTGGCACTTTCCCTGTAGGAGATACCGCAAGACGTTTCTGTAGATTGGGCACAGCGCTCTGCAGGGTGTTAGCAGAGACTTTCCCGGGACAGTGAAACCCTATGTCAGAGACACTGAGAAGAAGCCCCAATGTTCCCTCCAGGCACTTTCAGTGTGGGTGCCTTCTCCACGTGGTTCCTGGTTTCCCTGCAGCGCTGAAGAGAATGTTAGCAAAGAGGTAACCGGCACAGCGAAAACAGTACTCAAAGACAGGGAGAGCAAGCTCTCTCTTGGCACTTTGGATGTGGGACATACAGCGAGATGTTTGCTGCTTTTGCGTTTGGCTGTTGGGAGATTTACAGCACAAAGATATCTAGTTGATTTGAAGCAGTTCCGAGCAAGTCTAAACATAATCGCCACTTCTCCCTCCTGGCACTTTCCATGTGGGAGATATAGCAGGATGTATATTGGTTTTGAGGACAACTCAATGGACAGTGTAGGGAGAAAAGTTCCTGGCTCCTTGAATGCCGTTCCTGGAGACACTGCGATCAATGTGGGAGATATGTCAAGATGTGTGTTTGTTTTGAGGACGGCTCTCTGGAGAGTCTTAGCAAAGAGGTCACAGGGATAATCAGAGCAATTCTCAGAGACACTGAGAACAAGATGGACAGTTCCCTCCTGGCACTTTCCCTGTAGGAGATACCGCAAGACGTTTCTGTAGATTGGGCACAGCGCTCTGCAGGGTGTTAGCAGAGACTTTCCCGGGACAGTGAAACCCTATGTCAGAGACACTGAGAAGAAGCCCCAATGTTCCCTCCAGGCACTTTCAGTGTGGGTGCCTTCTCCACGTGGTTCCTGGTTTCCCTGCAGCGCTGAAGAGAATGTTAGCAAAGAGGTAACCAGCACAGCGAAAACAGTACTCAAAGACAGGGAGAGCAAGCTCTCTCTTGGCACTTTGGATGTGGGACATACAGCGAGATGTTTGCTGCTTTTGCGTTTGGCTGTTGGGAGATTTACAGCACAAAGATATCTAGTTGATTTGAAGCAGTTCCGAGAAAGTCTAAACATAATCGCCACTTCTCCCTCCTGGCACTTTCCATGTGGGAGATATAGCAGGATGTATATTGGTTTTGAGGACAACTCAATGGACAGTGTAGGGAGAAAAGTTCCTGGCTCCTTGAATGCCGTTCCTGGAGACACTGCGATCAATGTGGGAGATATGTCAAGATGTGTGTTGGTTTTGAGGACGGCTCTCTGGAGAGTCTTAGCAAAGAGGTCACAGGGATAATCAGAGCAATTCTCAGAGACACTGAGAACAAGATGGACAGTTCCCTCCTGGCACTTTCCCTGTAGGAGATACCGCAAGACGTTTCTGTAGATTGGGCACAGCGCTCTGCAGGGTGTTAGCAGAGACTTTCCCGGGACAGTGAAACCCTATGTCAGAGACACTGAGAAGAAGCCCCAATGTTCCCTCCAGGCACTTTCAGTGTGGGTGCCTTCTCCACGTGGTTCCTGGTTTCCCTGCAGCGCTGAAGAGAATGTTAGCAAAGAGGTAACCGGCACAGCGAAAACAGTACTCAAAGACAGGGAGAGCAAGCTCTCTCTTGGCACTTTGGATGTGGGACATACAGCGAGATGTTTGCTGCTTTTGCGTTTGGCTGTTGGGAGATTTACAGCACAAAGATATCTAGTTGATTTGAAGCAGTTCCGAGAAAGTCTAAACATAATCGCCACTTCTCCCTCCTGGCACTTTCCATGTGGGAGATATAGCAGGATGTATATTGGTTTTGAGGACAACTCAATGGACAGTGTAGGGAGAAAAGTTCCTGGCTCCTTGAATGCCGTTCCTGGAGACACTGCGATCAATGTGGGAGATATGTCAAGATGTGTGTTTGTTTTGAGGACGGCTCTCTGGAGAGTCTTAGCAAAGAGGTCACAGGGATAATCAGAGCAATTCTCAGAGACACTGAGAACAAGATGGACAGTTCCCTCCTGGCACTTTCCCTGTAGGAGATACCGCAAGACGTTTCTGTAGATTGGGCACAGCGCTCTGCAGGGTGTTAGCAGAGACTTTCCCGGGACAGTGAAACCCTATGTCAGAGACACTGAGAAGAAGCCCCAATGTTCCCTCCAGGCACTTTCAGTGTGGGTGCCTTCTCCACGTGGTTCCTGGTTTCCCTGCAGCGCTGAAGAGAATGTTAGCAAAGAGGTAACCGGCACAGCGAAAACAGTACTCAAAGACAGGGAGAGCAAGCTCTCTCTTGGCACTTTGGATGTGGGACATACAGCGAGATGTTTGCTGCTTTTGCGTTTGGCTGTTGGGAGATTTACAGCACAAAGATATCTAGTTGATTTGAAGCAGTTCCGAGAAAGTCTAAACATAATCGCCACTTCTCCCTCCTGGCACTTTCCATGTGGGAGATATAGCAGGATGTATATTGGTTTTGAGGACAACTCAATGGACAGTGTAGGGAGAAAAGTTCCTGGCTCCTTGAATGCCGTTCCTGGAGACACTGCGATCAATGTGGGAGATATGTCAAGATGTGTGTTTGTTTTGAGGACGGCTCTCTGGAGAGTCTTAGCAAAGAGGTCACAGGGATAATCAGAGCAATTCTCAGAGACACTGAGAACAAGATGGACAGTTCCCTCCTGGCACTTTCCCTGTAGGAGATACCGCAAGACGTTTCTGTAGATTGGGCACAGCGCTCTGCAGGGTGTTAGCAGAGACTTTCCCGGGACAGTGAAACCCTATGTCAGAGACACTGAGAAGAAGCCCCAATGTTCCCTCCAGGCACTTTCAGTGTGGGTGCCTTCTCCACGTGGTTCCTGGTTTCCCTGCAGCGCTGAAGAGAATGTTAGCAAAGAGGTAACCGGCACAGCGAAAACAGTACTCAAAGACAGGGAGAGCAAGCTCTCTCTTGGCACTTTGGATGTGGGACATACAGCGAGATGTTTGCTGCTTTTGCGTTTGGCTGTTGGGAGATTTACAGCACAAAGATATCTAGTTGATTTGAAGCAGTTCCGAGAAAGTCTAAACATAATCGCCACTTCTCCCTCCTGGCACTTTCCATGTGGGAGATATAGCAGGATGTATATTGGTTTTGAGGACAACTCAATGGACAGTGTAGGGAGAAAAGTTCCTGGCTCCTTGAATGCCGTTCCTGGAGACACTGCGATCAATGTGGGAGATATGTCAAGATGTGTGTTTGTTTTGAGGACGGCTCTCTGGAGAGTCTTAGCAAAGAGGTCACAGGGATAATCAGAGCAATTCTCAGAGACACTGAGAACAAGATGGACAGTTCCCTCCTGGCACTTTCCCTGTAGGAGATACCGCAAGACGTTTCTGTAGATTGGGCACAGCGCTCTGCAGGGTGTTAGCAGAGACTTTCCCGGGACAGTGAAACCCTATGTCAGAGACACTGAGAAGAAGCCCCAATGTTCCCTCCAGGCACTTTCAGTGTGGGTGCCTTCTCCACGTGGTTCCTGGTTTCCCTGCAGCGCTGAAGAGAATGTTAGCAAAGAGGTAACCGGCACAGCGAAAACAGTACTCAAAGACAGGGAGAGCAAGCTCTCTCTTGGCACTTTGGATGTGGGACATACAGCGAGATGTTTGCTGCTTTTGCGTTTGGCTGTTGGGAGATTTACAGCACAAAGATATCTAGTTGATTTGAAGCAGTTCCGAGAAAGTCTAAACATAATCGCCACTTCTCCCTCCTGGCACTTTCCATGTGGGAGATATAGCAGGATGTATATTGGTTTTGAGGACAACTCAATGGACAGTGTAGGGAGAAAAGTTCCTGGCTCCTTGAATGCCGTTCCTGGAGACACTGCGATCAATGTGGGAGATATGTCAAGATGTGTGTTTGTTTTGAGGACGGCTCTCTGGAGAGTCTTAGCAAAGAGGTCACAGGGATAATCAGAGCAATTCTCAGAGACACTGAGAACAAGATGGACAGTTCCCTCCTGGCACTTTCCCTGTAGGAGATACCGCAAGACGTTTCTGTAGATTGGGCACAGCGCTCTGCAGGGTGTTAGCAGAGACTTTCCCGGGACAGTGAAACCCTATGTCAGAGACACTGAGAAGAAGCCCCAATGTTCCCTCCAGGCACTTTCAGTGTGGGTGCCTTCTCCACGTGGTTCCTGGTTTCCCTGCAGCGCTGAAGAGAATGTTAGCAAAGAGGTAACCGGCACAGCGAAAACAGTACTCAAAGACAGGGAGAGCAAGCTCTCTCTTGGCACTTTGGATGTGGGACATACAGCGAGATGTTTGCTGCTTTTGCGTTTGGCTGTTGGGAGATTTACAGCACAAAGATATCTAGTTGATTTGAAGCAGTTCCGAGAAAGTCTAAACATAATCCCCACTTCTCCCTCCTGGCACTTTCCATGTGGGAGATATAGCAGGATGTATATTGGTTTTGAGGACAACTCAATGGACAGTGTAGGGAGAAAAGTTCCTGGCTCCTTGAATGCCGTTCCTGGAGACACTGCGATCAATGTGGGAGATATGTCAAGATGTGTGTTGGTTTTGAGGACGGCTCTCTGGAGAGTCTTAGCAAAGAGGTCACAGGGATAATCAGAGCAATTCTCAGAGACACTGAGAACAAGATGGACAGTTCCCTCCTGGCACTTTCCCTGTAGGAGATACCGCAAGACGTTTCTGTAGATTGGGCACAGCGCTCTGCAGGGTGTTAGCAGAGACTTTCCCGGGACAGTGAAACCCTATGTCAGAGACACTGAGAAGAAGCCCCAATGTTCCCTCCAGGCACTTTCAGTGTGGGTGCCTTCTCCACGTGGTTCCTGGTTTCCCTGCAGCGCTGAAGAGAATGTTAGCAAAGAGGTAACCGGCACAGCGAAAACAGTACTCAAAGACAGGGAGAGCAAGCTCTCTCTTGGCACTTTGGATGTGGGACATACAGCGAGATGTTTGCTGCTTTTGCGTTTGGCTGTTGGGAGATTTACAGCACAAAGATATCTAGTTGATTTGAAGCAGTTCCGAGAAAGTCTAAACATAATCGCCACTTCTCCCTCCTGGCACTTTCCATGTGGGAGATATAGCAGGATGTATATTGGTTTTGAGGACAACTCAATGGACAGTGTAGGGAGAAAAGTTCCTGGCTCCTTGAATGCCGTTCCTGGAGACACTGCGATCAATGTGGGAGATATGTCAAGATGTGTGTTGGTTTTGAGGACGGCTCTCTGGAGAGTCTTAGCAAAGAGGTCACAGGGATAATCAGAGCAATTCTCAGAGACACTGAGAACAAGATGGACAGTTCCCTCCTGGCACTTTCCCTGTAGGAGATACCGCAAGACGTTTCTGTAGATTGGGCACAGCGCTCTGCAGGGTGTTAGCAGAGACTTTCCCGGGACAGTGAAACCCTATGTCAGAGACACTGAGAAGAAGCCCCAATGTTCCCTCCAGGCACTTTCAGTGTGGGTGCCTTCTCCACGTGGTTCCTGGTTTCCCTGCAGCGCTGAAGAGAATGTTAGCAAAGAGGTAACCGGCACAGCGAAAACAGTACTCAAAGACAGGGAGAGCAAGCTCTCTCTTGGCACTTTGGATGTGGGACATACAGCGAGATGTTTGCTGCTTTTGCGTTTGGCTGTTGGGAGATTTACAGCACAAAGATATCTAGTTGATTTGAAGCAGTTCCGAGAAAGTCTAAACATAATCGCCACTTCTCCCTCCTGGCACTTTCCATGTGGGAGATATAGCAGGATGTATATTGGTTTTGAGGACAACTCAATGGACAGTGTAGGGAGAAAAGTTCCTGGCTCCTTGAATGCCGTTCCTGGAGACACTGCGATCAATGTGGGAGATATGTCAAGATGTGTGTTTGTTTTGAGGACGGCTCTCTGGAGAGTCTTAGCAAAGAGGTCACAGGGATAATCAGAGCAATTCTCAGAGACACTGAGAACAAGATGGACAGTTCCCTCCTGGCACTTTCCCTGTAGGAGATACCGCAAGACGTTTCTGTAGATTGGGCACAGCGCTCTGCAGGGTGTTAGCAGAGACTTTCCCGGGACAGTGAAACCCTATGTCAGAGACACTGAGAAGAAGCCCCAATGTTCCCTCCAGGCACTTTCAGTGTGGGTGCCTTCTCCACGTGGTTCCTGGTTTCCCTGCAGCGCTGAAGAGAATGTTAGCAAAGAGGTAACCAGCACAGCGAAAACAGTACTCAAAGACAGGGAGAGCAAGCTCTCTCTTGGCACTTTGGATGTGGGACATACAGCGAGATGTTTGCTGCTTTTGCGTTTGGCTGTTGGGAGATTTACAGCACAAAGATATCTAGTTGATTTGAAGCAGTTCCGAGAAAGTCTAAACATAATCGCCACTTCTCCCTCCTGGCACTTTCCATGTGGGAGATATAGCAGGATGTATATTGGTTTTGAGGACAACTCAATGGACAGTGTAGGGAGAAAAGTTCCTGGCTCCTTGAATGCCGTTCCTGGAGACACTGCGATCAATGTGGGAGATATGTCAAGATGTGTGTTGGTTTTGAGGACGGCTCTCTGGAGAGTCTTAGCAAAGAGGTCACAGGGATAATCAGAGCAATTCTCAGAGACACTGAGAACAAGATGGACAGTTCCCTCCTGGCACTTTCCCTGTAGGAGATACCGCAAGACGTTTCTGTAGATTGGGCACAGCGCTCTGCAGGGTGTTAGCAGAGACTTTCCCGGGACAGTGAAACCCTATGTCAGAGACACTGAGAAGAAGCCCCAATGTTCCCTCCAGGCACTTTCAGTGTGGGTGCCTTCTCCACGTGGTTCCTGGTTTCCCTGCAGCGCTGAAGAGAATGTTAGCAAAGAGGTAACCGGCACAGCGAAAACAGTACTCAAAGACAGGGAGAGCAAGCTCTCTCTTGGCACTTTGGATGTGGGACATACAGCGAGATGTTTGCTGCTTTTGCGTTTGGCTGTTGGGAGATTTACAGCACAAAGATATCTAGTTGATTTGAAGCAGTTCCGAGAAAGTCTAAACATAATCGCCACTTCTCCCTCCTGGCACTTTCCATGTGGGAGATATAGCAGGATGTATATTGGTTTTGAGGACAACTCAATGGACAGTGTAGGGAGAAAAGTTCCTGGCTCCTTGAATGCCGTTCCTGGAGACACTGCGATCAATGTGGGAGATATGTCAAGATGTGTGTTTGTTTTGAGGACGGCTCTCTGGAGAGTCTTAGCAAAGAGGTCACAGGGATAATCAGAGCAATTCTCAGAGACACTGAGAACAAGATGGACAGTTCCCTCCTGGCACTTTCCCTGTAGGAGATACCGCAAGACGTTTCTGTAGATTGGGCACAGCGCTCTGCAGGGTGTTAGCAGAGACTTTCCCGGGACAGTGAAACCCTATGTCAGAGACACTGAGAAGAAGCCCCAATGTTCCCTCCAGGCACTTTCAGTGTGGGTGCCTTCTCCACGTGGTTCCTGGTTTCCCTGCAGCGCTGAAGAGAATGTTAGCAAAGAGGTAACCGGCACAGCGAAAACAGTACTCAAAGACAGGGAGAGCAAGCTCTCTCTTGGCACTTTGGATGTGGGACATACAGCGAGATGTTTGCTGCTTTTGCGTTTGGCTGTTGGGAGATTTACAGCACAAAGATATCTAGTTGATTTGAAGCAGTTCCGAGAAAGTCTAAACATAATCGCCACTTCTCCCTCCTGGCACTTTCCATGTGGGAGATATAGCAGGATGTATATTGGTTTTGAGGACAACTCAATGGACAGTGTAGGGAGAAAAGTTCCTGGCTCCTTGAATGCCGTTCCTGGAGACACTGCGATCAATGTGGGAGATATGTCAAGATGTGTGTTTGTTTTGAGGACGGCTCTCTGGAGAGTCTTAGCAAAGAGGTCACAGGGATAATCAGAGCAATTCTCAGAGACACTGAGAACAAGATGGACAGTTCCCTCCTGGCACTTTCCCTGTAGGAGATACCGCAAGACGTTTCTGTAGATTGGGCACAGCGCTCTGCAGGGTGTTAGCAGAGACTTTCCCGGGACAGTGAAACCCTATGTCAGAGACACTGAGAAGAAGCCCCAATGTTCCCTCCAGGCACTTTCAGTGTGGGTGCCTTCTCCACGTGGTTCCTGGTTTCCCTGCAGCGCTGAAGAGAATGTTAGCAAAGAGGTAACCGGCACAGCGAAAACAGTACTCAAAGACAGGGAGAGCAAGCTCTCTCTTGGCACTTTGGATGTGGGACATACAGCGAGATGTTTGCTGCTTTTGCGTTTGGCTGTTGGGAGATTTACAGCACAAAGATATCTAGTTGATTTGAAGCAGTTCCGAGAAAGTCTAAACATAATCGCCACTTCTCCCTCCTGGCACTTTCCATGTGGGAGATATAGCAGGATGTATATTGGTTTTGAGGACAACTCAATGGACAGTGTAGGGAGAAAAGTTCCTGGCTCCTTGAATGCCGTTCCTGGAGACACTGCGATCAATGTGGGAGATATGTCAAGATGTGTGTTTGTTTTGAGGACGGCTCTCTGGAGAGTCTTAGCAAAGAGGTCACAGGGATAATCAGAGCAATTCTCAGAGACACTGAGAACAAGATGGACAGTTCCCTCCTGGCACTTTCCCTGTAGGAGATACCGCAAGACGTTTCTGTAGATTGGGCACAGCGCTCTGCAGGGTGTTAGCAGAGACTTTCCCGGGACAGTGAAACCCTATGTCAGAGACACTGAGAAGAAGCCCCAATGTTCCCTCCAGGCACTTTCAGTGTGGGTGCCTTCTCCACGTGGTTCCTGGTTTCCCTGCAGCGCTGAAGAGAATGTTAGCAAAGAGGTAACCGGCACAGCGAAAACAGTACTCAAAGACAGGGAGAGCAAGCTCTCTCTTGGCACTTTGGATGTGGGACATACAGCGAGATGTTTGCTGCTTTTGCGTTTGGCTGTTGGGAGATTTACAGCACAAAGATATCTAGTTGATTTGAAGCAGTTCCGAGAAAGTCTAAACATAATCGCCACTTCTCCCTCCTGGCACTTTCCATGTGGGAGATATAGCAGGATGTATATTGGTTTTGAGGACAACTCAATGGACAGTGTAGGGAGAAAAGTTCCTGGCTCCTTGAATGCCGTTCCTGGAGACACTGCGATCAATGTGGGAGATATGTCAAGATGTGTGTTTGTTTTGAGGACGGCTCTCTGGAGAGTCTTAGCAAAGAGGTCACAGGGATAATCAGAGCAATTCTCAGAGACACTGAGAACAAGATGGACAGTTCCCTCCTGGCACTTTCCCTGTAGGAGATACCGCAAGACGTTTCTGTAGATTGGGCACAGCGCTCTGCAGGGTGTTAGCAGAGACTTTCCCGGGACAGTGAAACCCTATGTCAGAGACACTGAGAAGAAGCCCCAATGTTCCCTCCAGGCACTTTCAGTGTGGGTGCCTTCTCCACGTGGTTCCTGGTTTCCCTGCAGCGCTGAAGAGAATGTTAGCAAAGAGGTAACCGGCACAGCGAAAACAGTACTCAAAGACAGGGAGAGCAAGCTCTCTCTTGGCACTTTGGATGTGGGACATACAGCGAGATGTTTGCTGCTTTTGCGTTTGGCTGTTGGGAGATTTACAGCACAAAGATATCTAGTTGATTTGAAGCAGTTCCGAGAAAGTCTAAACATAATCCCCACTTCTCCCTCCTGGCACTTTCCATGTGGGAGATATAGCAGGATGTATATTGGTTTTGAGGACAACTCAATGGACAGTGTAGGGAGAAAAGTTCCTGGCTCCTTGAATGCCGTTCCTGGAGACACTGCGATCAATGTGGGAGATATGTCAAGATGTGTGTTGGTTTTGAGGACGGCTCTCTGGAGAGTCTTAGCAAAGAGGTCACAGGGATAATCAGAGCAATTCTCAGAGACACTGAGAACAAGATGGACAGTTCCCTCCTGGCACTTTCCCTGTAGGAGATACCGCAAGACGTTTCTGTAGATTGGGCACAGCGCTCTGCAGGGTGTTAGCAGAGACTTTCCCGGGACAGTGAAACCCTATGTCAGAGACACTGAGAAGAAGCCCCAATGTTCCCTCCAGGCACTTTCAGTGTGGGTGCCTTCTCCACGTGGTTCCTGGTTTCCCTGCAGCGCTGAAGAGAATGTTAGCAAAGAGGTAACCGGCACAGCGAAAACAGTACTCAAAGACAGGGAGAGCAAGCTCTCTCTTGGCACTTTGGATGTGGGACATACAGCGAGATGTTTGCTGCTTTTGCGTTTGGCTGTTGGGAGATTTACAGCACAAAGATATCTAGTTGATTTGAAGCAGTTCCGAGAAAGTCTAAACATAATCGCCACTTCTCCCTCCTGGCACTTTCCATGTGGGAGATATAGCAGGATGTATATTGGTTTTGAGGACAACTCAATGGACAGTGTAGGGAGAAAAGTTCCTGGCTCCTTGAATGCCGTTCCTGGAGACACTGCGATCAATGTGGGAGATATGTCAAGATGTGTGTTGGTTTTGAGGACGGCTCTCTGGAGAGTCTTAGCAAAGAGGTCACAGGGATAATCAGAGCAATTCTCAGAGACACTGAGAACAAGATGGACAGTTCCCTCCTGGCACTTTCCCTGTAGGAGATACCGCAAGACGTTTCTGTAGATTGGGCACAGCGCTCTGCAGGGTGTTAGCAGAGACTTTCCCGGGACAGTGAAACCCTATGTCAGAGACACTGAGAAGAAGCCCCAATGTTCCCTCCAGGCACTTTCAGTGTGGGTGCCTTCTCCACGTGGTTCCTGGTTTCCCTGCAGCGCTGAAGAGAATGTTAGCAAAGAGGTAACCGGCACAGCGAAAACAGTACTCAAAGAGAGGGAGAGCAAGCTCTCTCTTGGCACTTTGGATGTGGGACATACAGCGAGATGTTTGCTGCTTTTGCGTTTGGCTGTTGGGAGATTTACAGCACAAAGATATCTAGTTGATTTGAAGCAGTTCCGAGAAAGTCTAAACATAATCGCCACTTCTCCCTCCTGGCACTTTCCATGTGGGAGATATAGCAGGATGTATATTGGTTTTGAGGACAACTCAATGGACAGTGTAGGGAGAAAAGTTCCTGGCTCCTTGAATGCCGTTCCTGGAGACACTGCGATCAATGAGGGAGATATGTCAAGATGTGTGTTGGTTTTGAGGACGGCTCTCTGGAGAGTCTTAGCAAAGAGGTCACAGGGATAATCAGAGCAATTCTCAGAGACACTGAGAACAAGATGGACAGTTCCCTCCTGGCACTTTCCCTGTAGGAGATACCGCAAGACGTTTCTGTAGATTGGGCACAGCGCTCTGCAGGGTGTTAGCAGAGACTTTCCCGGGACAGTGAAACCCTATGTCAGAGACACTGAGAAGAAGCCCCAATGTTCCCTCCAGGCAGTTTCAGTGTGGGTGCCTTCTCCACGTGGTTCCTGGTTTCCCTGCAGCGCTGAAGAGAATGTTAGCAAAGAGGTAACCGGCACAGCGAAAACAGTACTCAAAGACAGGGAGAGCAAGCTCTCTCTTGGCACTTTGGATGTGGGACATACAGCGAGATGTTTGCTGCTTTTGCGTTTGGCTGTTGGGAGATTTACAGCACAAAGATATCTAGTTGATTTGAAGCAGTTCCGAGAAAGTCTAAACATAATCGCCACTTCTCCCTCCTGGCACTTTCCATGTGGGAGATATAGCAGGATGTATATTGGTTTTGAGGACAACTCAATGGACAGTGTAGGGAGAAAAGTTCCTGGCTCCTTGAATGCCGTTCCTGGAGACACTGCGATCAATGTGGGAGATATGTCAAGATGTGTGTTGGTTTTGAGGACGGCTCTCTGGAGAGTCTTAGCAAAGAGGTCACAGGGATAATCAGAGCAATTCTCAGAGACACTGAGAACAAGATGGACAGTTCCCTCCTGGCACTTTCCCTGTAGGAGATACCGCAAGACGTTTCTGTAGATTGGGCACAGCGCTCTGCAGGGTGTTAGCAGAGACTTTCCCGGGACAGTGAAACCCTATGTCAGAGACACTGAGAAGAAGCCCCAATGTTCCCTCCAGGCACTTTCAGTGTGGGTGCCTTCTCCACGTGGTTCCTGGTTTCCCTGCAGCGCTGAAGAGAATGTTAGCAAAGAGGTAACCGGCACAGCGAAAACAGTACTCAAAGACAGGGAGAGCAAGCTCTCTCTTGGCACTTTGGATGTGGGACATACAGCGAGATGTTTGCTGCTTTTGCGTTTGGCTGTTGGGAGATTTACAGCACAAAGATATCTAGTTGATTTGAAGCAGTTCCGAGAAAGTCTAAACATAATCGCCACTTCTCCCTCCTGGCACTTTCCATGTGGGAGATATAGCAGGATGTATATTGGTTTTGAGGACAACTCAATGGACAGTGTAGGGAGAAAAGTTCCTGGCTCCTTGAATGCCGTTCCTGGAGACACTGCGATCAATGAGGGAGATATGTCAAGATGTGTGTTGGTTTTGAGGACGGCTCTCTGGAGAGTCTTAGCAAAGAGGTCACAGGGATAATCAGAGCAATTCTCAGAGACACTGAGAACAAGATGGACAGTTCCCTCCTGGCACTTTCCCTGTAGGAGATACCGCAAGACGTTTCTGTAGATTGGGCACAGCGCTCTGCAGGGTGTTAGCAGAGACTTTCCCGGGACAGTGAAACCCTATGTCAGAGACACTGAGAAGAAGCCCCAATGTTCCCTCCAGGCACTTTCAGTGTGGGTGCCTTCTCCACGTGGTTCCTGGTTTCCCTGCAGCGCTGAAGAGAATGTTAGCAAAGAGGTAACCGGCACAGCGAAAACAGTACTCAAAGACAGGGAGAGCAAGCTCTCTCTTGGCACTTTGGATGTGGGACATACAGCGAGATGTTTGCTGCTTTTGCGTTTGGCTGTTGGGAGATTTACAGCACAAAGATATCTAGTTGATTTGAAGCAGTTCCGAGAAAGTCTAAACATAATCGCCACTTCTCCCTCCTGGCACTTTCCATGTGGGAGATATAGCAGGATGTATATTGGTTTTGAGGACAACTCAATGGACAGTGTAGGGAGAAAAGTTCCTGGCTCCTTGAATGCCGTTCCTGGAGACACTGCGATCAATGTGGGAGATATGTCAAGATGTGTGTTTGTTTTGAGGACGGCTCTCTGGAGAGTCTTAGCAAAGAGGTCACAGGGATAATCAGAGCAATTCTCAGAGACACTGAGAACAAGATGGACAGTTCCCTCCTGGCACTTTCCCTGTAGGAGATACCGCAAGACGTTTCTGTAGATTGGGCACAGCGCTCTGCAGGGTGTTAGCAGAGACTTTCCCGGGACAGTGAAACCCTATGTCAGAGACACTGAGAAGAAGCCCCAATGTTCCCTCCAGGCACTTTCAGTGTGGGTGCCTTCTCCACGTGGTTCCTGGTTTCCCTGCAGCGCTGAAGAGAATGTTAGCAAAGAGGTAACCGGCACAGCGAAAACAGTACTCAAAGAGAGGGAGAGCAAGCTCTCTCTTGGCACTTTGGATGTGGGACATACAGCGAGATGTTTGCTGCTTTTGCGTTTGGCTGTTGGGAGATTTACAGCACAAAGATATCTAGTTGATTTGAAGCAGTTCCGAGAAAGTCTAAACATAATCGCCACTTCTCCCTCCTGGCACTTTCCATGTGGGAGATATAGCAGGATGTATATTGGTTTTGAGGACAACTCAATGGACAGTGTAGGGAGAAAAGTTCCTGGCTCCTTGAATGCCGTTCCTGGAGACACTGCGATCAATGTGGGAGATATGTCAAGATGTGTGTTGGTTTTGAGGACGGCTCTCTGGAGAGTCTTAGCAAAGAGGTCACAGGGATAATCAGAGCAATTCTCAGAGACACTGAGAACAAGATGGACAGTTCCCTCCTGGCACTTTCCCTGTAGGAGATACCGCAAGACGTTTCTGTAGATTGGGCACAGCGCTCTGCAGGGTGTTAGCAGAGACTTTCCCGGGACAGTGAAACCCTATGTCAGAGACACTGAGAAGAAGCCCCAATGTTCCCTCCAGGCACTTTCAGTGTGGGTGCCTTCTCCACGTGGTTCCTGGTTTCCCTGCAGCGCTGAAGAGAATGTTAGCAAAGAGGTAACCGGCACAGCGAAAACAGTACTCAAAGACAGGGAGAGCAAGCTCTCTCTTGGCACTTTGGATGTGGGACATACAGCGAGATGTTTGCTGCTTTTGCGTTTGGCTGTTGGGAGATTTACAGCACAAAGATATCTAGTTGATTTGAAGCAGTTCCGAGAAAGTCTAAACATAATCGCCACTTCTCCCTCCTGGCACTTTCCATGTGGGAGATATAGCAGGATGTATATTGGTTTTGAGGACAACTCAATGGACAGTGTAGGGAGAAAAGTTCCTGGCTCCTTGAATGCCGTTCCTGGAGACACTGCGATCAATGTGGGAGATATGTCAAGATGTGTGTTGGTTTTGAGGACGGCTCTCTGGAGAGTCTTAGCAAAGAGGTCACAGGGATAATCAGAGCAATTCTCAGAGACACTGAGAACAAGATGGACAGTTCCCTCCTGGCACTTTCCCTGTAGGAGATACCGCAAGACGTTTCTGTAGATTGGGCACAGCGCTCTGCAGGGTGTTAGCAGAGACTTTCCCGGGACAGTGAAACCCTATGTCAGAGACACTGAGAAGAAGCCCCAATGTTCCCTCCAGGCACTTTCAGTGTGGGTGCCTTCTCCACGTGGTTCCTGGTTTCCCTGCAGCGCTGAAGAGAATGTTAGCAAAGAGGTAACCGGCACAGCGAAAACAGTACTCAAAGACAGGGAGAGCAAGCTCTCTCTTGGCACTTTGGATGTGGGACATACAGCGAGATGTTTGCTGCTTTTGCGTTTGGCTGTTGGGAGATTTACAGCACAAAGATATCTAGTTGATTTGAAGCAGTTCCGAGAAAGTCTAAACATAATCGCCACTTCTCCCTCCTGGCACTTTCCATGTGGGAGATATAGCAGGATGTATATTGGTTTTGAGGACAACTCAATGGACAGTGTAGGGAGAAAAGTTCCTGGCTCCTTGAATGCCGTTCCTGGAGACACTGCGATCAATGAGGGAGATATGTCAAGATGTGTGTTGGTTTTGAGGACGGCTCTCTGGAGAGTCTTAGCAAAGAGGTCACAGGGATAATCAGAGCAATTCTCAGAGACACTGAGAACAAGATGGACAGTTCCCTCCTGGCACTTTCCCTGTAGGAGATACCGCAAGACGTTTCTGTAGATTGGGCACAGCGCTCTGCAGGGTGTTAGCAGAGACTTTCCCGGGACAGTGAAACCCTATGTCAGAGACACTGAGAAGAAGCCCCAATGTTCCCTCCAGGCACTTTCAGTGTGGGTGCCTTCTCCACGTGGTTCCTGGTTTCCCTGCAGCCTTGAAGAGAATGTTAGCAAAGAGGTAACCGGCACAGCGAAAACAGTACTCAAAGACAGGGAGAGCAAGCTCTCTCTTGGCACTTTGGATGTGGGACATACAGCGAGATGTTTGCTGCTTTTGCGTTTGGCTGTTGGGAGATTTACAGCACAAAGATATCTAGTTGATTTGAAGCAGTTCCGAGAAAGTCTAAACATAATCGCCACTTCTCCCTCCTGGCACTTTCCATGTGGGAGATATAGCAGGATGTATATTGGTTTTGAGGACAACTCAATGGACAGTGTAGGGAGAAAAGTTCCTGGCTCCTTGAATGCCGTTCCTGGAGACACTGCGATCAATGTGGGAGATATGTCAAGATGTGTGTTGGTTTTGAGGACGGCTCTCTGGAGAGTCTTAGCAAAGAGGTCACAGGGATAATCAGAGCAATTCTCAGAGACACTGAGAACAAGCTCGACAATTCCCTCCTGGCACTTTCCCTGTAGGAGATACCGCAAGACGTTTCTGTAGATTGGGCACAGCGCTCTGCAGGGTGTTAGCAGAGACTTTCCCGGGACAGTGAAACCCTATGTCAGAGACACTGAGAAGAAGCCCCAATGTTCCCTCCAGGCACTTTCAGTGTGGGTGCCTTCTCCACGTGGTTCCTGGTTTCCCTGCAGCGCTGAAGAGAATGTTAGCAAAGAGGTAACCGTCACAGCGAAAACAGTACTCAAAGACAGGGAGAGCAAGCTCTCTCTTGGCACTTTGGATGTGGGACATACAGCGAGATGTTTGCTGCTTTTGCGTTTGGCTGTTGGGAGATTTACAGCACAAAGATATCTAGTTGATTTGAAGCAGTTCCGAGAAAGTCTAAACATAATCGCCACTTCTCCCTCCTGGCACTTTCCATGTGGGAGATATAGCAGGATGTATATTGGTTTTGAGGACAACTCAATGGACAGTGTAGGGAGAAAAGTTCCTGGCTCCTTGAATGCCGTTCCTGGAGACACTGCGATCAATGAGGGAGATATGTCAAGATGTGTGTTGGTTTTGAGGACGGCTCTCTGGAGAGTCTTAGCAAAGAGGTCACAGGGATAATCAGAGCAATTCTCAGAGACACTGAGAACAAGATGGACAGTTCCCTCCTGGCACTTTCCCTGTAGGAGATACCGCAAGACGTTTCTGTAGATTGGGCACAGCGCTCTGCAGGGTGTTAGCAGAGACTTTCCCGGGACAGTGAAACCCTATGTCAGAGACACTGAGAAGAAGCCCCAATGTTCCCTCCAGGCACTTTCAGTGTGGGTGCCTTCTCCACGTGGTTCCTGGTTTCCCTGCAGCGCTGAAGAGAATGTTAGCAAAGAGGTAACCGGCACAGCGAAAACAGTACTCAAAGACAGGGAGAGCAAGCTCTCTCTTGGCACTTTGGATGTGGGACATACAGCGAGATGTTTGCTGCTTTTGCGTTTGGCTGTTGGGAGATTTACAGCACAAAGATATCTAGTTGATTTGAAGCAGTTCCGAGAAAGTCTAAACATAATCGCCACTTCTCCCTCCTGGCACTTTCCATGTGGGAGATATAGCAGGATGTATATTGGTTTTGAGGACAACTCAATGGACAGTGTAGGGAGAAAAGTTCCTGGCTCCTTGAATGCCGTTCCTGGAGACACTGCGATCAATGTGGGAGATATGTCAAGATGTGTGTTTGTTTTGAGGACGGCTCTCTGGAGAGTCTTAGCAAAGAGGTCACAGGGATAATCAGAGCAATTCTCAGAGACACTGAGAACAAGATGGACAGTTCCCTCCTGGCACTTTCCCTGTAGGAGATACCGCAAGACGTTTCTGTAGATTGGGCACAGCGCTCTGCAGGGTGTTAGCAGAGACTTTCCCGGGACAGTGAAACCCTATGTCAGAGACACTGAGAAGAAGCCCCAATGTTCCCTCCAGGCACTTTCAGTGTGGGTGCCTTCTCCACGTGGTTCCTGGTTTCCCTGCAGCGCTGAAGAGAATGTTAGCAAAGAGGTAACCGGCACAGCGAAAACAGTACTCAAAGACAGGGAGAGCAAGCTCTCTCTTGGCACTTTGGATGTGGGACATACAGCGAGATGTTTGCTGCTTTTGCGTTTGGCTGTTGGGAGATTTACAGCACAAAGATATCTAGTTGATTTGAAGCAGTTCCGAGAAAGTCTAAACATAATCCCCACTTCTCCCTCCTGGCACTTTCCATGTGGGAGATATAGCAGGATGTATATTGGTTTTGAGGACAACTCAATGGACAGTGTAGGGAGAAAAGTTCCTGGCTCCTTGAATGCCGTTCCTGGAGACACTGCGATCAATGTGGGAGATATGTCAAGATGTGTGTTGGTTTTGAGGACGGCTCTCTGGAGAGTCTTAGCAAAGAGGTCACAGGGATAATCAGAGCAATTCTCAGAGACACTGAGAACAAGATGGACAGTTCCCTCCTGGCACTTTCCCTGTAGGAGATACCGCAAGACGTTTCTGTAGATTGGGCACAGCGCTCTGCAGGGTGTTAGCAGAGACTTTCCCGGGACAGTGAAACCCTATGTCAGAGACACTGAGAAGAAGCCCCAATGTTCCCTCCAGGCACTTTCAGTGTGGGTGCCTTCTCCACGTGGTTCCTGGTTTCCCTGCAGCGCTGAAGAGAATGTTAGCAAAGAGGTAACCGGCACAGCGAAAACAGTACTCAAAGACAGGGAGAGCAAGCTCTCTCTTGGCACTTTGGATGTGGGACATACAGCGAGATGTTTGCTGCTTTTGCGTTTGGCTGTTGGGAGATTTACAGCACAAAGATATCTAGTTGATTTGAAGCAGTTCCGAGAAAGTCTAAACATAATCGCCACTTCTCCCTCCTGGCACTTTCCATGTGGGAGATATAGCAGGATGTATATTGGTTTTGAGGACAACTCAATGGACAGTGTAGGGAGAAAAGTTCCTGGCTCCTTGAATGCCGTTCCTGGAGACACTGCGATCAATGTGGGAGATATGTCAAGATGTGTGTTGGTTTTGAGGACGGCTCTCTGGAGAGTCTTAGCAAAGAGGTCACAGGGATAATCAGAGCAATTCTCAGAGACACTGAGAACAAGATGGACAGTTCCCTCCTGGCACTTTCCCTGTAGGAGATACCGCAAGACGTTTCTGTAGATTGGGCACAGCGCTCTGCAGGGTGTTAGCAGAGACTTTCCCGGGACAGTGAAACCCTATGTCAGAGACACTGAGAAGAAGCCCCAATGTTCCCTCCAGGCACTTTCAGTGTGGGTGCCTTCTCCACGTGGTTCCTGGTTTCCCTGCAGCGCTGAAGAGAATGTTAGCAAAGAGGTAACCGGCACAGCGAAAACAGTACTCAAAGACAGGGAGAGCAAGCTCTCTCTTGGCACTTTGGATGTGGGACATACAGCGAGATGTTTGCTGCTTTTGCGTTTGGCTGTTGGGAGATTTACAGCACAAAGATATCTAGTTGATTTGAAGCAGTTCCGAGAAAGTCTAAACATAATCGCCACTTCTCCCTCCTGGCACTTTCCATGTGGGAGATATAGCAGGATGTATATTGGTTTTGAGGACAACTCAATGGACAGTGTAGGGAGAAAAGTTCCTGGCTCCTTGAATGCCGTTCCTGGAGACACTGCGATCAATGTGGGAGATATGTCAAGATGTGTGTTGGTTTTGAGGACGGCTCTCTGGAGAGTCTTAGCAAAGAGGTCACAGGGATAATCAGAGCAATTCTCAGAGACACTGAGAACAAGATGGACAGTTCCCTCCTGGCACTTTCCCTGTAGGAGATACCGCAAGACGTTTCTGTAGATTGGGCACAGCGCTCTGCAGGGTGTTAGCAGAGACTTTCCCGGGACAGTGAAACCCTATGTCAGAGACACTGAGAAGAAGCCCCAATGTTCCCTCCAGGCACTTTCAGTGTGGGTGCCTTCTCCACGTGGTTCCTGGTTTCCCTGCAGCGCTGAAGAGAATGTTAGCAAAGAGGTAACCGGCACAGCGAAAACAGTACTCAAAGACAGGGAGAGCAAGCTCTCTCTTGGCACTTTGGATGTGGGACATACAGCGAGATGTTTGCTGCTTTTGCGTTTGGCTGTTGGGAGATTTACAGCACAAAGATATCTAGTTGATTTGAAGCAGTTCCGAGAAAGTCTAAACATAATCGCCACTTCTCCCTCCTGGCACTTTCCATGTGGGAGATATAGCAGGATGTATATTGGTTTTGAGGACAACTCAATGGACAGTGTAGGGAGAAAAGTTCCTGGCTCCTTGAATGCCGTTCCTGGAGACACTGCGATCAATGTGGGAGATATGTCAAGATGTGTGTTTGTTTTGAGGACGGCTCTCTGGAGAGTCTTAGCAAAGAGGTCACAGGGATAATCAGAGCAATTCTCAGAGACACTGAGAACAAGATGGACAGTTCCCTCCTGGCACTTTCCCTGTAGGAGATACCGCAAGACGTTTCTGTAGATTGGGCACAGCGCTCTGCAGGGTGTTAGCAGAGACTTTCCCGGGACAGTGAAACCCTATGTCAGAGACACTGAGAAGAAGCCCCAATGTTCCCTCCAGGCACTTTCAGTGTGGGTGCCTTCTCCACGTGGTTCCTGGTTTCCCTGCAGCGCTGAAGAGAATGTTAGCAAAGAGGTAACCGGCACAGCGAAAACAGTACTCAAAGACAGGGAGAGCAAGCTCTCTCTTGGCACTTTGGATGTGGGACATACAGCGAGATGTTTGCTGCTTTTGCGTTTGGCTGTTGGGAGATTTACAGCACAAAGATATCTAGTTGATTTGAAGCAGTTCCGAGAAAGTCTAAACATAATCGCCACTTCTCCCTCCTGGCACTTTCCATGTGGGAGATATAGCAGGATGTATATTGGTTTTGAGGACAACTCAATGGACAGTGTAGGGAGAAAAGTTCCTGGCTCCTTGAATGCCGTTCCTGGAGACACTGCGATCAATGTGGGAGATATGTCAAGATGTGTGTTTGTTTTGAGGACGGCTCTCTGGAGAGTCTTAGCAAAGAGGTCACAGGGATAATCAGAGCAATTCTCAGAGACACTGAGAACAAGATGGACAGTTCCCTCCTGGCACTTTCCCTGTAGGAGATACCGCAAGACGTTTCTGTAGATTGGGCACAGCGCTCTGCAGGGTGTTAGCAGAGACTTTCCCGGGACAGTGAAACCCTATGTCAGAGACACTGAGAAGAAGCCCCAATGTTCCCTCCAGGCACTTTCAGTGTGGGTGCCTTCTCCACGTGGTTCCTGGTTTCCCTGCAGCGCTGAAGAGAATGTTAGCAAAGAGGTAACCGGCACAGCGAAAACAGTACTCAAAGACAGGGAGAGCAAGCTCTCTCTTGGCACTTTGGATGTGGGACATACAGCGAGATGTTTGCTGCTTTTGCGTTTGGCTGTTGGGAGATTTACAGCACAAAGATATCTAGTTGATTTGAAGCAGTTCCGAGAAAGTCTAAACATAATCGCCACTTCTCCCTCCTGGCACTTTCCATGTGGGAGATATAGCAGGATGTATATTGGTTTTGAGGACAACTCAATGGACAGTGTAGGGAGAAAAGTTCCTGGCTCCTTGAATGCCGTTCCTGGAGACACTGCGATCAATGTGGGAGATATGTCAAGATGTGTGTTTGTTTTGAGGACGGCTCTCTGGAGAGTCTTAGCAAAGAGGTCACAGGGATAATCAGAGCAATTCTCAGAGACACTGAGAACAAGATGGACAGTTCCCTCCTGGCACTTTCCCTGTAGGAGATACCGCAAGACGTTTCTGTAGATTGGGCACAGCGCTCTGCAGGGTGTTAGCAGAGACTTTCCCGGGACAGTGAAACCCTATGTCAGAGACACTGAGAAGAAGCCCCAATGTTCCCTCCAGGCACTTTCAGTGTGGGTGCCTTCTCCACGTGGTTCCTGGTTTCCCTGCAGCGCTGAAGAGAATGTTAGCAAAGAGGTAACCGGCACAGCGAAAACAGTACTCAAAGACAGGGAGAGCAAGCTCTCTCTTGGCACTTTGGATGTGGGACATACAGCGAGATGTTTGCTGCTTTTGCGTTTGGCTGTTGGGAGATTTACAGCACAAAGATATCTAGTTGATTTGAAGCAGTTCCGAGAAAGTCTAAACATAATCGCCACTTCTCCCTCCTGGCACTTTCCATGTGGGAGATATAGCAGGATGTATATTGGTTTTGAGGACAACTCAATGGACAGTGTAGGGAGAAAAGTTCCTGGCTCCTTGAATGCCGTTCCTGGAGACACTGCGATCAATGAGGGAGATATGTCAAGATGTGTGTTGGTTTTGAGGACGGCTCTCTGGAGAGTCTTAGCAAAGAGGTCACAGGGATAATCAGAGCAATTCTCAGAGACACTGAGAACAAGATGGACAGTTCCCTCCTGGCACTTTCCCTGTAGGAGATACCGCAAGACGTTTCTGTAGATTGGGCACAGCGCTCTGCAGGGTGTTAGCAGAGACTTTCCCGGGACAGTGAAACCCTATGTCAGAGACACTGAGAAGAAGCCCCAATGTTCCCTCCAGGCACTTTCAGTGTGGGTGCCTTCTCCACGTGGTTCCTGGTTTCCCTGCAGCGCTGAAGAGAATGTTAGCAAAGAGGTAACCGGCACAGCGAAAACAGTACTCAAAGACAGGGAGAGCAAGCTCTCTCTTGGCACTTTGGATGTGGGACATACAGCGAGATGTTTGCTGCTTTTGCGTTTGGCTGTTGGGAGATTTACAGCACAAAGATATCTAGTTGATTTGAAGCAGTTCCGAGAAAGTCTAAACATAATCGCCACTTCTCCCTCCTGGCACTTTCCATGTGGGAGATATAGCAGGATGTATATTGGTTTTGAGGACAACTCAATGGACAGTGTAGGGAGAAAAGTTCCTGGCTCCTTGAATGCCGTTCCTGGAGACACTGCGATCAATGTGGGAGATATGTCAAGATGTGTGTTGGTTTTGAGGACGGCTCTCTGGAGAGTCTTAGCAAAGAGGTCACAGGGATAATCAGAGCAATTCTCAGAGACACTGAGAACAAGATGGACAGTTCCCTCCTGGCACTTTCCCTGTAGGAGATACCGCAAGACGTTTCTGTAGATTGGGCACAGCGCTCTGCAGGGTGTTAGCAGAGACTTTCCCGGGACAGTGAAACCCTATGTCAGAGACACTGAGAAGAAGCCCCAATGTTCCCTCCAGGCACTTTCAGTGTGGGTGCCTTCTCCACGTGGTTCCTGGTTTCCCTGCAGCGCTGAAGAGAATGTTAGCAAAGAGGTAACCGGCACAGCGAAAACAGTACTCAAAGAGAGGGAGAGCAAGCTCTCTCTTGGCACTTTGGATGTGGGACATACAGCGAGATGTTTGCTGCTTTTGCGTTTGGCTGTTGGGAGATTTACAGCACAAAGATATCTAGTTGATTTGAAGCAGTTCCGAGAAAGTCTAAACATAATCGCCACTTCTCCCTCCTGGCACTTTCCATGTGGGAGATATAGCAGGATGTATATTGGTTTTGAGGACAACTCAATGGACAGTGTAGGGAGAAAAGTTCCTGGCTCCTTGAATGCCGTTCCTGGAGACACTGCGATCAATGTGGGAGATATGTCAAGATGTGTGTTGGTTTTGAGGACGGCTCTCTGGAGAGTCTTAGCAAAGAGGTCACAGGGATAATCAGAGCAATTCTCAGAGACACTGAGAACAAGATGGACAGTTCCCTCCTGGCACTTTCCCTGTAGGAGATACCGCAAGACGTTTCTGTAGATTGGGCACAGCGCTCTGCAGGGTGTTAGCAGAGACTTTCCCGGGACAGTGAAACCCTATGTCAGAGACACTGAGAAGAAGCCCCAATGTTCCCTCCAGGCAGTTTCAGTGTGGGTGCCTTCTCCACGTGGTTCCTGGTTTCCCTGCAGCGCTGAAGAGAATGTTAGCAAAGAGGTAACCGGCACAGCGAAAACAGTACTCAAAGAGAGGGAGAGCAAGCTCTCTCTTGGCACTTTGGATGTGGGACATACAGCGAGATGTTTGCTGCTTTTGCGTTTGGCTGTTGGGAGATTTACAGCACAAAGATATCTAGTTGATTTGAAGCAGTTCCGAGAAAGTCTAAACATAATCGCCACTTCTCCCTCCTGGCACTTTCCATGTGGGAGATATAGCAGGATGTATATTGGTTTTGAGGACAACTCAATGGACAGTGTAGGGAGAAAAGTTCCTGGCTCCTTGAATGCCGTTCCTGGAGACACTGCGATCAATGTGGGAGATATGTCAAGATGTGTGTTGGTTTTGAGGACGGCTCTCTGGAGAGTCTTAGCAAAGAGGTCACAGGGATAATCAGAGCAATTCTCAGAGACACTGAGAACAAGATGGACAGTTCCCTCCTGGCACTTTCCCTGTAGGAGATACCGCAAGACGTTTCTGTAGATTGGGCACAGCGCTCTGCAGGGTGTTAGCAGAGACTTTCCCGGGACAGTGAAACCCTATGTCAGAGACACTGAGAAGAAGCCCCAATGTTCCCTCCAGGCACTTTCAGTGTGGGTGCCTTCTCCACGTGGTTCCTGGTTTCCCTGCAGCGCTGAAGAGAATGTTAGCAAAGAGGTAACCGGCACAGCGAAAACAGTACTCAAAGACAGGGAGAGCAAGCTCTCTCTTGGCACTTTGGATGTGGGACATACAGCGAGATGTTTGCTGCTTTTGCGTTTGGCTGTTGGGAGATTTACAGCACAAAGATATCTAGTTGATTTGAAGCAGTTCCGAGAAAGTCTAAACATAATCGCCACTTCTCCCTCCTGGCACTTTCCATGTGGGAGATATAGCAGGATGTATATTGGTTTTGAGGACAACTCAATGGACAGTGTAGGGAGAAAAGTTCCTGGCTCCTTGAATGCCGTTCCTGGAGACACTGCGATCAATGAGGGAGATATGTCAAGATGTGTGTTGGTTTTGAGGACGGCTCTCTGGAGAGTCTTAGCAAAGAGGTCACAGGGATAATCAGAGCAATTCTCAGAGACACTGAGAACAAGATGGACAGTTCCCTCCTGGCACTTTCCCTGTAGGAGATACCGCAAGACGTTTCTGTAGATTGGGCACAGCGCTCTGCAGGGTGTTAGCAGAGACTTTCCCGGGACAGTGAAACCCTATGTCAGAGACACTGAGAAGAAGCCCCAATGTTCCCTCCAGGCACTTTCAGTGTGGGTGCCTTCTCCACGTGGTTCCTGGTTTCCCTGCAGCGCTGAAGAGAATGTTAGCAAAGAGGTAACCGGCACAGCGAAAACAGTACTCAAAGACAGGGAGAGCAAGCTCTCTCTTGGCACTTTGGATGTGGGACATACAGCGAGATGTTTGCTGCTTTTGCGTTTGGCTGTTGGGAGATTTACAGCACAAAGATATCTAGTTGATTTGAAGCAGTTCCGAGAAAGTCTAAACATAATCGCCACTTCTCCCTCCTGGCACTTTCCATGTGGGAGATATAGCAGGATGTATATTGGTTTTGAGGACAACTCAATGGACAGTGTAGGGAGAAAAGTTCCTGGCTCCTTGAATGCCGTTCCTGGAGACACTGCGATCAATGTGGGAGATATGTCAAGATGTGTGTTTGTTTTGAGGACGGCTCTCTGGAGAGTCTTAGCAAAGAGGTCACAGGGATAATCAGAGCAATTCTCAGAGACACTGAGAACAAGATGGACAGTTCCCTCCTGGCACTTTCCCTGTAGGAGATACCGCAAGACGTTTCTGTAGATTGGGCACAGCGCTCTGCAGGGTGTTAGCAGAGACTTTCCCGGGACAGTGAAACCCTATGTCAGAGACACTGAGAAGAAGCCCCAATGTTCCCTCCAGGCACTTTCAGTGTGGGTGCCTTCTCCACGTGGTTCCTGGTTTCCCTGCAGCGCTGAAGAGAATGTTAGCAAAGAGGTAACCGGCACAGCGAAAACAGTACTCAAAGAGAGGGAGAGCAAGCTCTCTCTTGGCACTTTGGATGTGGGACATACAGCGAGATGTTTGCTGCTTTTGCGTTTGGCTGTTGGGAGATTTACAGCACAAAGATATCTAGTTGATTTGAAGCAGTTCCGAGAAAGTCTAAACATAATCGCCACTTCTCCCTCCTGGCACTTTCCATGTGGGAGATATAGCAGGATGTATATTGGTTTTGAGGACAACTCAATGGACAGTGTAGGGAGAAAAGTTCCTGGCTCCTTGAATGCCGTTCCTGGAGACACTGCGATCAATGTGGGAGATATGTCAAGATGTGTGTTGGTTTTGAGGACGGCTCTCTGGAGAGTCTTAGCAAAGAGGTCACAGGGATAATCAGAGCAATTCTCAGAGACACTGAGAACAAGATGGACAGTTCCCTCCTGGCACTTTCCCTGTAGGAGATACCGCAAGACGTTTCTGTAGATTGGGCACAGCGCTCTGCAGGGTGTTAGCAGAGACTTTCCCGGGACAGTGAAACCCTATGTCAGAGACACTGAGAAGAAGCCCCAATGTTCCCTCCAGGCACTTTCAGTGTGGGTGCCTTCTCCACGTGGTTCCTGGTTTCCCTGCAGCGCTGAAGAGAATGTTAGCAAAGAGGTAACCGGCACAGCGAAAACAGTACTCAAAGACAGGGAGAGCAAGCTCTCTCTTGGCACTTTGGATGTGGGACATACAGCGAGATGTTTGCTGCTTTTGCGTTTGGCTGTTGGGAGATTTACAGCACAAAGATATCTAGTTGATTTGAAGCAGTTCCGAGAAAGTCTAAACATAATCGCCACTTCTCCCTCCTGGCACTTTCCATGTGGGAGATATAGCAGGATGTATATTGGTTTTGAGGACAACTCAATGGACAGTGTAGGGAGAAAAGTTCCTGGCTCCTTGAATGCCGTTCCTGGAGACACTGCGATCAATGTGGGAGATATGTCAAGATGTGTGTTGGTTTTGAGGACGGCTCTCTGGAGAGTCTTAGCAAAGAGGTCACAGGGATAATCAGAGCAATTCTCAGAGACACTGAGAACAAGATGGACAGTTCCCTCCTGGCACTTTCCCTGTAGGAGATACCGCAAGACGTTTCTGTAGATTGGGCACAGCGCTCTGCAGGGTGTTAGCAGAGACTTTCCCGGGACAGTGAAACCCTATGTCAGAGACACTGAGAAGAAGCCCCAATGTTCCCTCCAGGCACTTTCAGTGTGGGTGCCTTCTCCACGTGGTTCCTGGTTTCCCTGCAGCGCTGAAGAGAATGTTAGCAAAGAGGTAACCGGCACAGCGAAAACAGTACTCAAAGACAGGGAGAGCAAGCTCTCTCTTGGCACTTTGGATGTGGGACATACAGCGAGATGTTTGCTGCTTTTGCGTTTGGCTGTTGGGAGATTTACAGCACAAAGATATCTAGTTGATTTGAAGCAGTTCCGAGAAAGTCTAAACATAATCGCCACTTCTCCCTCCTGGCACTTTCCATGTGGGAGATATAGCAGGATGTATATTGGTTTTGGGGACAACTCAATGGACAGTGTAGGGAGAAAAGTTCCTGGCTCCTTGAATGCCGTTCCTGGAGACACTGCGATCAATGAGGGAGATATGTCAAGATGTGTGTTGGTTTTGAGGACGGCTCTCTGGAGAGTCTTAGCAAAGAGGTCACAGGGATAATCAGAGCAATTCTCAGAGACACTGAGAACAAGATGGACAGTTCCCTCCTGGCACTTTCCCTGTAGGAGATACCGCAAGACGTTTCTGTAGATTGGGCACAGCGCTCTGCAGGGTGTTAGCAGAGACTTTCCCGGGACAGTGAAACCCTATGTCAGAGACACTGAGAAGAAGCCCCAATGTTCCCTCCAGGCACTTTCAGTGTGGGTGCCTTCTCCACGTGGTTCCTGGTTTCCCTGCAGCGCTGAAGAGAATGTTAGCAAAGAGGTAACCGGCACAGCGAAAACAGTACTCAAAGACAGGGAGAGCAAGCTCTCTCTTGGCACTTTGGATGTGGGACATACAGCGAGATGTTTGCTGCTTTTGCGTTTGGCTGTTGGGAGATTTACAGCACAAAGATATCTAGTTGATTTGAAGCAGTTCCGAGAAAGTCTAAACATAATCGCCACTTCTCCCTCCTGGCACTTTCCATGTGGGAGATATAGCAGGATGTATATTGGTTTTGAGGACAACTCAATGGACAGTGTAGGGAGAAAAGTTCCTGGCTCCTTGAATGCCGTTCCTGGAGACACTGCGATCAATGTGGGAGATATGTCAAGATGTGTGTTGGTTTTGAGGACGGCTCTCTGGAGAGTCTTAGCAAAGAGGTCACAGGGATAATCAGAGCAATTCTCAGAGACACTGAGAACAAGCTCGACAATTCCCTCCTGGCACTTTCCCTGTAGGAGATACCGCAAGACGTTTCTGTAGATTGGGCACAGCGCTCTGCAGGGTGTTAGCAGAGACTTTCCCGGGACAGTGAAACCCTATGTCAGAGACACTGAGAAGAAGCCCCAATGTTCCCTCCAGGCACTTTCAGTGTGGGTGCCTTCTCCACGTGGTTCCTGGTTTCCCTGCAGCGCTGAAGAGAATGTTAGCAAAGAGGTAACCGGCACAGCGAAAACAGTACTCAAAGACAGGGAGAGCAAGCTCTCTCTTGGCACTTTGGATGTGGGACATACAGCGAGATGTTTGCTGCTTTTGCGTTTGGCTGTTGGGAGATTTACAGCACAAAGATATCTAGTTGATTTGAAGCAGTTCCGAGAAAGTCTAAACATAATCGCCACTTCTCCCTCCTGGCACTTTCCATGTGGGAGATATAGCAGGATGTATATTGGTTTTGAGGACAACTCAATGGACAGTGTAGGGAGAAAAGTTCCTGGCTCCTTGAATGCCGTTCCTGGAGACACTGCGATCAATGTGGGAGATATGTCAAGATGTGTGTTTGTTTTGAGGACGGCTCTCTGGAGAGTCTTAGCAAAGAGGTCACAGGGATAATCAGAGCAATTCTCAGAGACACTGAGAACAAGATGGACAGTTCCCTCCTGGCACTTTCCCTGTAGGAGATACCGCAAGACGTTTCTGTAGATTGGGCACAGCGCTCTGCAGGGTGTTAGCAGAGACTTTCCCGGGACAGTGAAACCCTATGTCAGAGACACTGAGAAGAAGCCCCAATGTTCCCTCCAGGCACTTTCAGTGTGGGTGCCTTCTCCACGTGGTTCCTGGTTTCCCTGCAGCGCTGAAGAGAATGTTAGCAAAGAGGTAACCGGGACAGTGAAAACAGTACTCAAAGAGAGGGAGAGCAAGCTCTCTCTTGGCACTTTGGATGTGGGACATACAGCGAGATGTTTGCTGCTTTTGCGTTTGGCTGTTGGGAGATTTACAGCACAAAGATATCTAGTTGATTTGAAGCAGTTCCGAGAAAGTCTAAACATAATCGCCACTTCTCCCTCCTGGCACTTTCCATGTGGGAGATATAGCAGGATGTATATTGGTTTTGAGGACAACTCAATGGACAGTGTAGGGAGAAAAGTTCCTGGCTCCTTGAATGCCGTTCCTGGAGACACTGCGATCAATGAGGGAGATATGTCAAGATGTGTGTTGGTTTTGAGGACGGCTCTCTGGAGAGTCTTAGCAAAGAGGTCACAGGGATAATCAGAGCAATTCTCAGAGACACTGAGAACAAGATGGACAGTTCCCTCCTGGCACTTTCCCTGTAGGAGATACCGCAAGACGTTTCTGTAGATTGGGCACAGCGCTCTGCAGGGTGTTAGCAGAGACTTTCCCGGGACAGTGAAACCCTATGTCAGAGACACTGAGAAGAAGCCCCAATGTTCCCTCCAGGCACTTTCAGTGTGGGTGCCTTCTCCACGTGGTTCCTGGTTTCCCTGCAGCGCTGAAGAGAATGTTAGCAAAGAGGTAACCGGCACAGCGAAAACAGTACTCAAAGACAGGGAGAGCAAGCTCTCTCTTGGCACTTTGGATGTGGGACATACAGCGAGATGTTTGCTGCTTTTGCGTTTGGCTGTTGGGAGATTTACAGCACAAAGATATCTAGTTGATTTGAAGCAGTTCCGAGAAAGTCTAAACATAATCGCCACTTCTCCCTCCTGGCACTTTCCATGTGGGAGATATAGCAGGATGTATATTGGTTTTGAGGACAACTCAATGGACAGTGTAGGGAGAAAAGTTCCTGGCTCCTTGAATGCCGTTCCTGGAGACACTGCGATCAATGAGGGAGATATGTCAAGATGTGTGTTTGTTTTGAGGACGGCTCTCTGGAGAGTCTTAGCAAAGAGGTCACAGGGATAATCAGAGCAATTCTCAGAGACACTGAGAACAAGATGGACAGTTCCCTCCTGGCACTTTCCCTGTAGGAGATACCGCAAGACGTTTCTGTAGATTGGGCACAGCGCTCTGCAGGGTGTTAGCAGAGACTTTCCCGGGACAGTGAAACCCTATGTCAGAGACACTGAGAAGAAGCCCCAATGTTCCCTCCAGGCACTTTCAGTGTGGGTGCCTTCTCCACGTGGTTCCTGGTTTCCCTGCAGCGCTGAAGAGAATGTTAGCAAAGAGGTAACCGGCACAGCGAAAACAGTACTCAAAGACAGGGAGAGCAAGCTCTCTCTTGGCACTTTGGATGTGGGACATACAGCGAGATGTTTGCTGCTTTTGCGTTTGGCTGTTGGGAGATTTACAGCACAAAGATATCTAGTTGATTTGAAGCAGTTCCGAGAAAGTCTAAACATAATCGCCACTTCTCCCTCCTGGCACTTTCCATGTGGGAGATATAGCAGGATGTATATTGGTTTTGAGGACAACTCAATGGACAGTGTAGGGAGAAAAGTTCCTGGCTCCTTGAATGCCGTTCCTGGAGACACTGCGATCAATGTGGGAGATATGTCAAGATGTGTGTTTGTTTTGAGGACGGCTCTCTGGAGAGTCTTAGCAAAGAGGTCACAGGGATAATCAGAGCAATTCTCAGAGACACTGAGAACAAGCTCGACAATTCCCTCCTGGCACTTTCCCTGTAGGAGATACCGCAAGACGTTTCTGTAGATTGGGCACAGCGCTCTGCAGGGTGTTAGCAGAGACTTTCCCGGGACAGTGAAACCCTATGTCAGAGACACTGAGAAGAAGCCCCAATGTTCCCTCCAGGCACTTTCAGTGTGGGTGCCTTCTCCACGTGGTTCCTGGTTTCCCTGCAGCGCTGAAGAGAATGTTAGCAAAGAGGTAACCGGCACAGCGAAAACAGTACTCAAAGACAGGGAGAGCAAGCTCTCTCTTGGCACTTTGGATGTGGGACATACAGCGAGATGTTTGCTGCTTTTGCGTTTGGCTGTTGGGAGATTTACAGCACAAAGATATCTAGTTGATTTGAAGCAGTTCCGAGAAAGTCTAAACATAATCGCCACTTCTCCCTCCTGGCACTTTCCATGTGGGAGATATAGCAGGATGTATATTGGTTTTGAGGACAACTCAATGGACAGTGTAGGGAGAAAAGTTCCTGGCTCCTTGAATGCCGTTCCTGGAGACACTGCGATCAATGTGGGAGATATGTCAAGATGTGTGTTGGTTTTGAGGACGGCTCTCTGGAGAGTCTTAGCAAAGAGGTCACAGGGATAATCAGAGCAATTCTCAGAGACACTGAGAACAAGATGGACAGTTCCCTCCTGGCACTTTCCCTGTAGGAGATACCGCAAGACGTTTCTGTAGATTGGGCACAGCGCTCTGCAGGGTGTTAGCAGAGACTTTCCCGGGACAGTGAAACCCTATGTCAGAGACACTGAGAAAAAGCCCCAATGTTCCCTCCAGGCACTTTCAGTGTGGGTGCCTTCTCCACGTGGTTCCTGGTTTCCCTGCAGCGCTGAAGAGAATGTTAGCAAAGAGGTAACCGGCACAGCGAAAACAGTACTCAAAGACAGGGAGAGCAAGCTCTCTCTTGGCACTTTGGATGTGGGACATACAGCGAGATGTTTGCTGCTTTTGCGTTTGGCTGTTGGGAGATTTACAGCACAAAGATATCTAGTTGATTTGAAGCAGTTCCGAGAAAGTCTAAACATAATCGCCACTTCTCCCTCCTGGCACTTTCCATGTGGGAGATATAGCAGGATGTATATTGGTTTTGAGGACAACTCAATGGACAGTGTAGGGAGAAAAGTTCCTGGCTCCTTGAATGCCGTTCCTGGAGACACTGCGATCAATGTGGGAGATATGTCAAGATGTGTGTTTGTTTTGAGGACGGCTCTCTGGAGAGTCTTAGCAAAGAGGTCACAGGGATAATCAGAGCAATTCTCAGAGACACTGAGAACAAGATGGACAGTTCCCTCCTGGCACTTTCCCTGTAGGAGATACCGCAAGACGTTTCTGTAGATTGGGCACAGCGCTCTGCAGGGTGTTAGCAGAGACTTTCCCGGGACAGTGAAACCCTATGTCAGAGACACTGAGAAGAAGCCCCAATGTTCCCTCCAGGCACTTTCAGTGTGGGTGCCTTCTCCACGTGGTTCCTGGTTTCCCTGCAGCGCTGAAGAGAATGTTAGCAAAGAGGTAACCGGCACAGCGAAAACAGTACTCAAAGACAGGGAGAGCAAGCTCTCTCTTGGCACTTTGGATGTGGGACATACAGCGAGATGTTTGCTGCTTTTGCGTTTGGCTGTTGGGAGATTTACAGCACAAAGATATCTAGTTGATTTGAAGCAGTTCCGAGAAAGTCTAAACATAATCGCCACTTCTCCCTCCTGGCACTTTCCATGTGGGAGATATAGCAGGATGTATATTGGTTTTGAGGACAACTCAATGGACAGTGTAGGGAGAAAAGTTCCTGGCTCCTTGAATGCCGTTCCTGGAGACACTGCGATCAATGTGGGAGATATGTCAAGATGTGTGTTGGTTTTGAGGACGGCTCTCTGGAGAGTCTTAGCAAAGAGGTCACAGGGATAATCAGAGCAATTCTCAGAGACACTGAGAACAAGATGGACAGTTCCCTCCTGGCACTTTCCCTGTAGGAGATACCGCAAGACGTTTCTGTAGATTGGGCACAGCGCTCTGCAGGGTGTTAGCAGAGACTTTCCCGGGACAGTGAAACCCTATGTCAGAGACACTGAGAAGAAGCCCCAATGTTCCCTCCAGGCACTTTCAGTGTGGGTGCCTTCTCCACGTGGTTCCTGGTTTCCCTGCAGCGCTGAAGAGAATGTTAGCAAAGAGGTAACCGGCACAGCGAAAACAGTACTCAAAGACAGGGAGAGCAAGCTCTCTCTTGGCACTTTGGATGTGGGACATACAGCGAGATGTTTGCTGCTTTTGCGTTTGGCTGTTGGGAGATTTACAGCACAAAGATATCTAGTTGATTTGAAGCAGTTCCGAGAAAGTCTAAACATAATCGCCACTTCTCCCTCCTGGCACTTTCCATGTGGGAGATATAGCAGGATGTATATTGGTTTTGAGGACAACTCAATGGACAGTGTAGGGAGAAAAGTTCCTGGCTCCTTGAATGCCGTTCCTGGAGACACTGCGATCAATGTGGGAGATATGTCAAGATGTGTGTTGGTTTTGAGGACGGCTCTCTGGAGAGTCTTAGCAAAGAGGTCACAGGGATAATCAGAGCAATTCTCAGAGACACTGAGAACAAGCTCGACAATTCCCTCCTGGCACTTTCCCTGTAGGAGATACCGCAAGACGTTTCTGTAGATTGGGCACAGCGCTCTGCAGGGTGTTAGCAGAGACTTTCCCGGGACAGTGAAACCCTATGTCAGAGACACTGAGAAGAAGCCCCAATGTTCCCTCCAGGCACTTTCAGTGTGGGTGCCTTCTCCACGTGGTTCCTGGTTTCCCTGCAGCGCTGAAGAGAATGTTAGCAAAGAGGTAACCGGCACAGCGAAAACAGTACTCAAAGACAGGGAGAGCAAGCTCTCTCTTGGCACTTTGGATGTGGGACATACAGCGAGATGTTTGCTGCTTTTGCGTTTGGCTGTTGGGAGATTTACAGCACAAAGATATCTAGTTGATTTGAAGCAGTTCCGAGAAAGTCTAAACATAATCGCCACTTCTCCCTCCTGGCACTTTCCATGTGGGAGATATAGCAGGATGTATATTGGTTTTGAGGACAACTCAATGGACAGTGTAGGGAGAAAAGTTCCTGGCTCCTTGAATGCCGTTCCTGGAGACACTGCGATCAATGTGGGAGATATGTCAAGATGTGTGTTTGTTTTGAGGACGGCTCTCTGGAGAGTCTTAGCAAAGAGGTCACAGGGATAATCAGAGCAATTCTCAGAGACACTGAGAACAAGATGGACAGTTCCCTCCTGGCACTTTCCCTGTAGGAGATACCGCAAGACGTTTCTGTAGATTGGGCACAGCGCTCTGCAGGGTGTTAGCAGAGACTTTCCCGGGACAGTGAAACCCTATGTCAGAGACACTGAGAAGAAGCCCCAATGTTCCCTCCAGGCACTTTCAGTGTGGGTGCCTTCTCCACGTGGTTCCTGGTTTCCCTGCAGCCTTGAAGAGAATGTTAGCAAAGAGGTAACCGGCACAGCGAAAACAGTACTCAAAGACAGGGAGAGCAAGCTCTCTCTTGGCACTTTGGATGTGGGACATACAGCGAGATGTTTGCTGCTTTTGCGTTTGGCTGTTGGGAGATTTACAGCACAAAGATATCTAGTTGATTTGAAGCAGTTCCGAGAAAGTCTAAACATAATCGCCACTTCTCCCTCCTGGCACTTTCCATGTGGGAGATATAGCAGGATGTATATTGGTTTTGAGGACAACTCAATGGACAGTGTAGGGAGAAAAGTTCCTGGCTCCTTGAATGCCGTTCCTGGAGACACTGCGATCAATGTGGGAGATATGTCAAGATGTGTGTTGGTTTTGAGGACGGCTCTCTGGAGAGTCTTAGCAAAGAGGTCACAGGGATAATCAGAGCAATTCTCAGAGACACTGAGAACAAGCTCGACAATTCCCTCCTGGCACTTTCCCTGTAGGAGATACCGCAAGACGTTTCTGTAGATTGGGCACAGCGCTCTGCAGGGTGTTAGCAGAGACTTTCCCGGGACAGTGAAACCCTATGTCAGAGACACTGAGAAGAAGCCCCAATGTTCCCTCCAGGCACTTTCAGTGTGGGTGCCTTCTCCACGTGGTTCCTGGTTTCCCTGCAGCGCTGAAGAGAATGTTAGCAAAGAGGTAACCGTCACAGCGAAAACAGTACTCAAAGACAGGGAGAGCAAGCTCTCTCTTGGCACTTTGGATGTGGGACATACAGCGAGATGTTTGCTGCTTTTGCGTTTGGCTGTTGGGAGATTTACAGCACAAAGATATCTAGTTGATTTGAAGCAGTTCCGAGAAAGTCTAAACATAATCGCCACTTCTCCCTCCTGGCACTTTCCATGTGGGAGATATAGCAGGATGTATATTGGTTTTGAGGACAACTCAATGGACAGTGTAGGGAGAAAAGTTCCTGGCTCCTTGAATGCCGTTCCTGGAGACACTGCGATCAATGAGGGAGATATGTCAAGATGTGTGTTGGTTTTGAGGACGGCTCTCTGGAGAGTCTTAGCAAAGAGGTCACAGGGATAATCAGAGCAATTCTCAGAGACACTGAGAACAAGATGGACAGTTCCCTCCTGGCACTTTCCCTGTAGGAGATACCGCAAGACGTTTCTGTAGATTGGGCACAGCGCTCTGCAGGGTGTTAGCAGAGACTTTCCCGGGACAGTGAAACCCTATGTCAGAGACACTGAGAAGAAGCCCCAATGTTCCCTCCAGGCACTTTCAGTGTGGGTGCCTTCTCCACGTGGTTCCTGGTTTCCCTGCAGCGCTGAAGAGAATGTTAGCAAAGAGGTAACCGGCACAGCGAAAACAGTACTCAAAGACAGGGAGAGCAAGCTCTCTCTTGGCACTTTGGATGTGGGACATACAGCGAGATGTTTGCTGCTTTTGCGTTTGGCTGTTGGGAGATTTACAGCACAAAGATATCTAGTTGATTTGAAGCAGTTCCGAGAAAGTCTAAACATAATCGCCACTTCTCCCTCCTGGCACTTTCCATGTGGGAGATATAGCAGGATGTATATTGGTTTTGAGGACAACTCAATGGACAGTGTAGGGAGAAAAGTTCCTGGCTCCTTGAATGCCGTTCCTGGAGACACTGCGATCAATGTGGGAGATATGTCAAGATGTGTGTTTGTTTTGAGGACGGCTCTCTGGAGAGTCTTAGCAAAGAGGTCACAGGGATAATCAGAGCAATTCTCAGAGACACTGAGAACAAGATGGACAGTTCCCTCCTGGCACTTTCCCTGTAGGAGATACCGCAAGACGTTTCTGTAGATTGGGCACAGCGCTCTGCAGGGTGTTAGCAGAGACTTTCCCGGGACAGTGAAACCCTATGTCAGAGACACTGAGAAGAAGCCCCAATGTTCCCTCCAGGCACTTTCAGTGTGGGTGCCTTCTCCACGTGGTTCCTGGTTTCCCTGCAGCGCTGAAGAGAATGTTAGCAAAGAGGTAACCGGCACAGCGAAAACAGTACTCAAAGACAGGGAGAGCAAGCTCTCTCTTGGCACTTTGGATGTGGGACATACAGCGAGATGTTTGCTGCTTTTGCGTTTGGCTGTTGGGAGATTTACAGCACAAAGATATCTAGTTGATTTGAAGCAGTTCCGAGAAAGTCTAAACATAATCGCCACTTCTCCCTCCTGGCACTTTCCATGTGGGAGATATAGCAGGATGTATATTGGTTTTGAGGACAACTCAATGGACAGTGTAGGGAGAAAAGTTCCTGGCTCCTTGAATGCCGTTCCTGGAGACACTGCGATCAATGTGGGAGATATGTCAAGATGTGTGTTTGTTTTGAGGACGGCTCTCTGGAGAGTCTTAGCAAAGAGGTCACAGGGATAATCAGAGCAATTCTCAGAGACACTGAGAACAAGATGGACAGTTCCCTCCTGGCACTTTCCCTGTAGGAGATACCGCAAGACGTTTCTGTAGATTGGGCACAGCGCTCTGCAGGGTGTTAGCAGAGACTTTCCCGGGACAGTGAAACCCTATGTCAGAGACACTGAGAAGAAGCCCCAATGTTCCCTCCAGGCACTTTCAGTGTGGGTGCCTTCTCCACGTGGTTCCTGGTTTCCCTGCAGCGCTGAAGAGAATGTTAGCAAAGAGGTAACCGGGACAGTGAAAACAGTACTCAAAGAGAGGGAGAGCAAGCTCTCTCTTGGCACTTTGGATGTGGGACATACAGCGAGATGTTTGCTGCTTTTGCGTTTGGCTGTTGGGAGATTTACAGCACAAAGATATCTAGTTGATTTGAAGCAGTTCCGAGAAAGTCTAAACATAATCGCCACTTCTCCCTCCTGGCACTTTCCATGTGGGAGATATAGCAGGATGTATATTGGTTTTGAGGACAACTCAATGGACAGTGTAGGGAGAAAAGTTCCTGGCTCCTTGAATGCCGTTCCTGGAGACACTGCGATCAATGAGGGAGATATGTCAAGATGTGTGTTGGTTTTGAGGACGGCTCTCTGGAGAGTCTTAGCAAAGAGGTCACAGGGATAATCAGAGCAATTCTCAGAGACACTGAGAACAAGATGGACAGTTCCCTCCTGGCACTTTCCCTGTAGGAGATACCGCAAGACGTTTCTGTAGATTGGGCACAGCGCTCTGCAGGGTGTTAGCAGAGACTTTCCCGGGACAGTGAAACCCTATGTCAGAGACACTGAGAAGAAGCCCCAATGTTCCCTCCAGGCACTTTCAGTGTGGGTGCCTTCTCCACGTGGTTCCTGGTTTCCCTGCAGCGCTGAAGAGAATGTTAGCAAAGAGGTAACCGGCACAGCGAAAACAGTACTCAAAGACAGGGAGAGCAAGCTCTCTCTTGGCACTTTGGATGTGGGACATACAGCGAGATGTTTGCTGCTTTTGCGTTTGGCTGTTGGGAGATTTACAGCACAAAGATATCTAGTTGATTTGAAGCAGTTCCGAGAAAGTCTAAACATAATCGCCACTTCTCCCTCCTGGCACTTTCCATGTGGGAGATATAGCAGGATGTATATTGGTTTTGAGGACAACTCAATGGACAGTGTAGGGAGAAAAGTTCCTGGCTCCTTGAATGCCGTTCCTGGAGACACTGCGATCAATGAGGGAGATATGTCAAGATGTGTGTTTGTTTTGAGGACGGCTCTCTGGAGAGTCTTAGCAAAGAGGTCACAGGGATAATCAGAGCAATTCTCAGAGACACTGAGAACAAGATGGACAGTTCCCTCCTGGCACTTTCCCTGTAGGAGATACCGCAAGACGTTTCTGTAGATTGGGCACAGCGCTCTGCAGGGTGTTAGCAGAGACTTTCCCGGGACAGTGAAACCCTATGTCAGAGACACTGAGAAGAAGCCCCAATGTTCCCTCCAGGCACTTTCAGTGTGGGTGCCTTCTCCACGTGGTTCCTGGTTTCCCTGCAGCGCTGAAGAGAATGTTAGCAAAGAGGTAACCGGCACAGCGAAAACAGTACTCAAAGACAGGGAGAGCAAGCTCTCTCTTGGCACTTTGGATGTGGGACATACAGCGAGATGTTTGCTGCTTTTGCGTTTGGCTGTTGGGAGATTTACAGCACAAAGATATCTAGTTGATTTGAAGCAGTTCCGAGAAAGTCTAAACATAATCGCCACTTCTCCCTCCTGGCACTTTCCATGTGGGAGATATAGCAGGATGTATATTGGTTTTGAGGACAACTCAATGGACAGTGTAGGGAGAAAAGTTCCTGGCTCCTTGAATGCCGTTCCTGGAGACACTGCGATCAATGAGGGAGATATGTCAAGATGTGTGTTGGTTTTGAGGACGGCTCTCTGGAGAGTCTTAGCAAAGAGGTCACAGGGATAATCAGAGCAATTCTCAGAGACACTGAGAACAAGATGGACAGTTCCCTCCTGGCACTTTCCCTGTAGGAGATACCGCAAGACGTTTCTGTAGATTGGGCACAGCGCTCTGCAGGGTGTTAGCAGAGACTTTCCCGGGACAGTGAAACCCTATGTCAGAGACACTGAGAAGAAGCCCCAATGTTCCCTCCAGGCACTTTCAGTGTGGGTGCCTTCTCCACGTGGTTCCTGGTTTCCCTGCAGCGCTGAAGAGAATGTTAGCAAAGAGGTAACCGGCACAGCGAAAACAGTACTCAAAGACAGGGAGAGCAAGCTCTCTCTTGGCACTTTGGATGTGGGACATACAGCGAGATGTTTGCTGCTTTTGCGTTTGGCTGTTGGGAGATTTACAGCACAAAGATATCTAGTTGATTTGAAGCAGTTCCGAGAAAGTCTAAACATAATCGCCACTTCTCCCTCCTGGCACTTTCCATGTGGGAGATATAGCAGGATGTATATTGGTTTTGAGGACAACTCAATGGACAGTGTAGGGAGAAAAGTTCCTGGCTCCTTGAATGCCGTTCCTGGAGACACTGCGATCAATGAGGGAGATATGTCAAGATGTGTGTTTGTTTTGAGGACGGCTCTCTGGAGAGTCTTAGCAAAGAGGTCACAGGGATAATCAGAGCAATTCTCAGAGACACTGAGAACAAGATGGACAGTTCCCTCCTGGCACTTTCCCTGTAGGAGATACCGCAAGACGTTTCTGTAGATTGGGCACAGCGCTCTGCAGGGTGTTAGCAGAGACTTTCCCGGGACAGTGAAACCCTATGTCAGAGACACTGAGAAGAAGCCCCAATGTTCCCTCCAGGCACTTTCAGTGTGGGTGCCTTCTCCACGTGGTTCCTGGTTTCCCTGCAGCGCTGAAGAGAATGTTAGCAAAGAGGTAACCGGCACAGCGAAAACAGTACTCAAAGACAGGGAGAGCAAGCTCTCTCTTGGCACTTTGGATGTGGGACATACAGCGAGATGTTTGCTGCTTTTGCGTTTGGCTGTTGGGAGATTTACAGCACAAAGATATCTAGTTGATTTGAAGCAGTTCCGAGAAAGTCTAAACATAATCGCCACTTCTCCCTCCTGGCACTTTCCATGTGGGAGATATAGCAGGATGTATATTGGTTTTGAGGACAACTCAATGGACAGTGTAGGGAGAAAAGTTCCTGGCTCCTTGAATGCCGTTCCTGGAGACACTGCGATCAATGTGGGAGATATGTCAAGATGTGTGTTTGTTTTGAGGACGGCTCTCTGGAGAGTCTTAGCAAAGAGGTCACAGGGATAATCAGAGCAATTCTCAGAGACACTGAGAACAAGCTCGACAATTCCCTCCTGGCACTTTCCCTGTAGGAGATACCGCAAGACGTTTCTGTAGATTGGGCACAGCGCTCTGCAGGGTGTTAGCAGAGACTTTCCCGGGACAGTGAAACCCTATGTCAGAGACACTGAGAAGAAGCCCCAATGTTCCCTCCAGGCACTTTCAGTGTGGGTGCCTTCTCCACGTGGTTCCTGGTTTCCCTGCAGCGCTGAAGAGAATGTTAGCAAAGAGGTAACCGGCACAGCGAAAACAGTACTCAAAGACAGGGAGAGCAAGCTCTCTCTTGGCACTTTGGATGTGGGACATACAGCGAGATGTTTGCTGCTTTTGCGTTTGGCTGTTGGGAGATTTACAGCACAAAGATATCTAGTTGATTTGAAGCAGTTCCGAGAAAGTCTAAACATAATCGCCACTTCTCCCTCCTGGCACTTTCCATGTGGGAGATATAGCAGGATGTATATTGGTTTTGAGGACAACTCAATGGACAGTGTAGGGAGAAAAGTTCCTGGCTCCTTGAATGCCGTTCCTGGAGACACTGCGATCAATGTGGGAGATATGTCAAGATGTGTGTTGGTTTTGAGGACGGCTCTCTGGAGAGTCTTAGCAAAGAGGTCACAGGGATAATCAGAGCAATTCTCAGAGACACTGAGAACAAGATGGACAGTTCCCTCCTGGCACTTTCCCTGTAGGAGATACCGCAAGACGTTTCTGTAGATTGGGCACAGCGCTCTGCAGGGTGTTAGCAGAGACTTTCCCGGGACAGTGAAACCCTATGTCAGAGACACTGAGAAAAAGCCCCAATGTTCCCTCCAGGCACTTTCAGTGTGGGTGCCTTCTCCACGTGGTTCCTGGTTTCCCTGCAGCGCTGAAGAGAATGTTAGCAAAGAGGTAACCGGCACAGCGAAAACAGTACTCAAAGACAGGGAGAGCAAGCTCTCTCTTGGCACTTTGGATGTGGGACATACAGCGAGATGTTTGCTGCTTTTGCGTTTGGCTGTTGGGAGATTTACAGCACAAAGATATCTAGTTGATTTGAAGCAGTTCCGAGAAAGTCTAAACATAATCGCCACTTCTCCCTCCTGGCACTTTCCATGTGGGAGATATAGCAGGATGTATATTGGTTTTGAGGACAACTCAATGGACAGTGTAGGGAGAAAAGTTCCTGGCTCCTTGAATGCCGTTCCTGGAGACACTGCGATCAATGTGGGAGATATGTCAAGATGTGTGTTTGTTTTGAGGACGGCTCTCTGGAGAGTCTTAGCAAAGAGGTCACAGGGATAATCAGAGCAATTCTCAGAGACACTGAGAACAAGATGGACAGTTCCCTCCTGGCACTTTCCCTGTAGGAGATACCGCAAGACGTTTCTGTAGATTGGGCACAGCGCTCTGCAGGGTGTTAGCAGAGACTTTCCCGGGACAGTGAAACCCTATGTCAGAGACACTGAGAAGAAGCCCCAATGTTCCCTCCAGGCAGTTTCAGTGTGGGTGCCTTCTCCACGTGGTTCCTGGTTTCCCTGCAGCGCTGAAGAGAATGTTAGCAAAGAGGTAACCGGCACAGCGAAAACAGTACTCAAAGACAGGGAGAGCAAGCTCTCTCTTGGCACTTTGGATGTGGGACATACAGCGAGATGTTTGCTGCTTTTGCGTTTGGCTGTTGGGAGATTTACAGCACAAAGATATCTAGTTGATTTGAAGCAGTTCCGAGAAAGTCTAAACATAATCGCCACTTCTCCCTCCTGGCACTTTCCATGTGGGAGATATAGCAGGATGTATATTGGTTTTGAGGACAACTCAATGGACAGTGTAGGGAGAAAAGTTCCTGGCTCCTTGAATGCCGTTCCTGGAGACACTGCGATCAATGTGGGAGATATGTCAAGATGTGTGTTGGTTTTGAGGACGGCTCTCTGGAGAGTCTTAGCAAAGAGGTCACAGGGATAATCAGAGCAATTCTCAGAGACACTGAGAACAAGATGGACAGTTCCCTCCTGGCACTTTCCCTGTAGGAGATACCGCAAGACGTTTCTGTAGATTGGGCACAGCGCTCTGCAGGGTGTTAGCAGAGACTTTCCCGGGACAGTGAAACCCTATGTCAGAGACACTGAGAAGAAGCCCCAATGTTCCCTCCAGGCACTTTCAGTGTGGGTGCCTTCTCCACGTGGTTCCTGGTTTCCCTGCAGCGCTGAAGAGAATGTTAGCAAAGAGGTAACCGGCACAGCGAAAACAGTACTCAAAGACAGGGAGAGCAAGCTCTCTCTTGGCACTTTGGATGTGGGACATACAGCGAGATGTTTGCTGCTTTTGCGTTTGGCTGTTGGGAGATTTACAGCACAAAGATATCTAGTTGATTTGAAGCAGTTCCGAGAAAGTCTAAACATAATCGCCACTTCTCCCTCCTGGCACTTTCCATGTGGGAGATATAGCAGGATGTATATTGGTTTTGAGGACAACTCAATGGACAGTGTAGGGAGAAAAGTTCCTGGCTCCTTGAATGCCGTTCCTGGAGACACTGCGATCAATGTGGGAGATATGTCAAGATGTGTGTTTGTTTTGAGGACGGCTCTCTGGAGAGTCTTAGCAAAGAGGTCACAGGGATAATCAGAGCAATTCTCAGAGACACTGAGAACAAGATGGACAGTTCCCTCCTGGCACTTTCCCTGTAGGAGATACCGCAAGACGTTTCTGTAGATTGGGCACAGCGCTCTGCAGGGTGTTAGCAGAGACTTTCCCGGGACAGTGAAACCCTATGTCAGAGACACTGAGAAGAAGCCCCAATGTTCCCTCCAGGCACTTTCAGTGTGGGTGCCTTCTCCACGTGGTTCCTGGTTTCCCTGCAGCGCTGAAGAGAATGTTAGCAAAGAGGTAACCGGCACAGCGAAAACAGTACTCAAAGACAGGGAGAGCAAGCTCTCTCTTGGCACTTTGGATGTGGGACATACAGCGAGATGTTTGCTGCTTTTGCGTTTGGCTGTTGGGAGATTTACAGCACAAAGATATCTAGTTGATTTGAAGCAGTTCCGAGAAAGTCTAAACATAATCGCCACTTCTCCCTCCTGGCACTTTCCATGTGGGAGATATAGCAGGATGTATATTGGTTTTGAGGACAACTCAATGGACAGTGTAGGGAGAAAAGTTCCTGGCTCCTTGAATGCCGTTCCTGGAGACACTGCGATCAATGTGGGAGATATGTCAAGATGTGTGTTTGTTTTGAGGACGGCTCTCTGGAGAGTCTTAGCAAAGAGGTCACAGGGATAATCAGAGCAATTCTCAGAGACACTGAGAACAAGATGGACAGTTCCCTCCTGGCACTTTCCCTGTAGGAGATACCGCAAGACGTTTCTGTAGATTGGGCACAGCGCTCTGCAGGGTGTTAGCAGAGACTTTCCCGGGACAGTGAAACCCTATGTCAGAGACACTGAGAAGAAGCCCCAATGTTCCCTCCAGGCACTTTCAGTGTGGGTGCCTTCTCCACGTGGTTCCTGGTTTCCCTGCAGCGCTGAAGAGAATGTTAGCAAAGAGGTAACCGGCACAGCGAAAACAGTACTCAAAGACAGGGAGAGCAAGCTCTCTCTTGGCACTTTGGATGTGGGACATACAGCGAGATGTTTGCTGCTTTTGCGTTTGGCTGTTGGGAGATTTACAGCACAAAGATATCTAGTTGATTTGAAGCAGTTCCGAGAAAGTCTAAACATAATCCCCACTTCTCCCTCCTGGCACTTTCCATGTGGGAGATATAGCAGGATGTATATTGGTTTTGAGGACAACTCAATGGACAGTGTAGGGAGAAAAGTTCCTGGCTCCTTGAATGCCGTTCCTGGAGACACTGCGATCAATGTGGGAGATATGTCAAGATGTGTGTTGGTTTTGAGGACGGCTCTCTGGAGAGTCTTAGCAAAGAGGTCACAGGGATAATCAGAGCAATTCTCAGAGACACTGAGAACAAGATGGACAGTTCCCTCCTGGCACTTTCCCTGTAGGAGATACCGCAAGACGTTTCTGTAGATTGGGCACAGCGCTCTGCAGGGTGTTAGCAGAGACTTTCCCGGGACAGTGAAACCCTATGTCAGAGACACTGAGAAGAAGCCCCAATGTTCCCTCCAGGCACTTTCAGTGTGGGTGCCTTCTCCACGTGGTTCCTGGTTTCCCTGCAGCGCTGAAGAGAATGTTAGCAAAGAGGTAACCGGCACAGCGAAAACAGTACTCAAAGACAGGGAGAGCAAGCTCTCTCTTGGCACTTTGGATGTGGGACATACAGCGAGATGTTTGCTGCTTTTGCGTTTGGCTGTTGGGAGATTTACAGCACAAAGATATCTAGTTGATTTGAAGCAGTTCCGAGAAAGTCTAAACATAATCCCCACTTCTCCCTCCTGGCACTTTCCATGTGGGAGATATAGCAGGATGTATATTGGTTTTGAGGACAACTCAATGGACAGTGTAGGGAGAAAAGTTCCTGGCTCCTTGAATGCCGTTCCTGGAGACACTGCGATCAATGTGGGAGATATGTCAAGATGTGTGTTGGTTTTGAGGACGGCTCTCTGGAGAGTCTTAGCAAAGAGGTCACAGGGATAATCAGAGCAATTCTCAGAGACACTGAGAACAAGATGGACAGTTCCCTCCTGGCACTTTCCCTGTAGGAGATACCGCAAGACGTTTCTGTAGATTGGGCACAGCGCTCTGCAGGGTGTTAGCAGAGACTTTCCCGGGACAGTGAAACCCTATGTCAGAGACACTGAGAAGAAGCCCCAATGTTCCCTCCAGGCACTTTCAGTGTGGGTGCCTTCTCCACGTGGTTCCTGGTTTCCCTGCAGCGCTGAAGAGAATGTTAGCAAAGAGGTAACCGGCACAGCGAAAACAGTACTCAAAGACAGGGAGAGCAAGCTCTCTCTTGGCACTTTGGATGTGGGACATACAGCGAGATGTTTGCTGCTTTTGCGTTTGGCTGTTGGGAGATTTACAGCACAAAGATATCTAGTTGATTTGAAGCAGTTCCGAGAAAGTCTAAACATAATCGCCACTTCTCCCTCCTGGCACTTTCCATGTGGGAGATATAGCAGGATGTATATTGGTTTTGAGGACAACTCAATGGACAGTGTAGGGAGAAAAGTTCCTGGCTCCTTGAATGCCGTTCCTGGAGACACTGCGATCAATGTGGGAGATATGTCAAGATGTGTGTTGGTTTTGAGGACGGCTCTCTGGAGAGTCTTAGCAAAGAGGTCACAGGGATAATCAGAGCAATTCTCAGAGACACTGAGAACAAGATGGACAGTTCCCTCCTGGCACTTTCCCTGTAGGAGATACCGCAAGACGTTTCTGTAGATTGGGCACAGCGCTCTGCAGGGTGTTAGCAGAGACTTTCCCGGGACAGTGAAACCCTATGTCAGAGACACTGAGAAGAAGCCCCAATGTTCCCTCCAGGCACTTTCAGTGTGGGTGCCTTCTCCACGTGGTTCCTGGTTTCCCTGCAGCGCTGAAGAGAATGTTAGCAAAGAGGTAACCGGCACAGCGAAAACAGTACTCAAAGAGAGGGAGAGCAAGCTCTCTCTTGGCACTTTGGATGTGGGACATACAGCGAGATGTTTGCTGCTTTTGCGTTTGGCTGTTGGGAGATTTACAGCACAAAGATATCTAGTTGATTTGAAGCAGTTCCGAGAAAGTCTAAACATAATCGCCACTTCTCCCTCCTGGCACTTTCCATGTGGGAGATATAGCAGGATGTATATTGGTTTTGAGGACAACTCAATGGACAGTGTAGGGAGAAAAGTTCCTGGCTCCTTGAATGCCGTTCCTGGAGACACTGCGATCAATGAGGGAGATATGTCAAGATGTGTGTTGGTTTTGAGGACGGCTCTCTGGAGAGTCTTAGCAAAGAGGTCACAGGGATAATCAGAGCAATTCTCAGAGACACTGAGAACAAGATGGACAGTTCCCTCCTGGCACTTTCCCTGTAGGAGATACCGCAAGACGTTTCTGTAGATTGGGCACAGCGCTCTGCAGGGTGTTAGCAGAGACTTTCCCGGGACAGTGAAACCCTATGTCAGAGACACTGAGAAGAAGCCCCAATGTTCCCTCCAGGCAGTTTCAGTGTGGGTGCCTTCTCCACGTGGTTCCTGGTTTCCCTGCAGCGCTGAAGAGAATGTTAGCAAAGAGGTAACCGGCACAGCGAAAACAGTACTCAAAGACAGGGAGAGCAAGCTCTCTCTTGGCACTTTGGATGTGGGACATACAGCGAGATGTTTGCTGCTTTTGCGTTTGGCTGTTGGGAGATTTACAGCACAAAGATATCTAGTTGATTTGAAGCAGTTCCGAGAAAGTCTAAACATAATCGCCACTTCTCCCTCCTGGCACTTTCCATGTGGGAGATATAGCAGGATGTATATTGGTTTTGAGGACAACTCAATGGACAGTGTAGGGAGAAAAGTTCCTGGCTCCTTGAATGCCGTTCCTGGAGACACTGCGATCAATGTGGGAGATATGTCAAGATGTGTGTTTGTTTTGAGGACGGCTCTCTGGAGAGTCTTAGCAAAGAGGTCACAGGGATAATCAGAGCAATTCTCAGAGACACTGAGAACAAGATGGACAGTTCCCTCCTGGCACTTTCCCTGTAGGAGATACCGCAAGACGTTTCTGTAGATTGGGCACAGCGCTCTGCAGGGTGTTAGCAGAGACTTTCCCGGGACAGTGAAACCCTATGTCAGAGACACTGAGAAGAAGCCCCAATGTTCCCTCCAGGCACTTTCAGTGTGGGTGCCTTCTCCACGTGGTTCCTGGTTTCCCTGCAGCGCTGAAGAGAATGTTAGCAAAGAGGTAACCGGCACAGCGAAAACAGTACTCAAAGAGAGGGAGAGCAAGCTCTCTCTTGGCACTTTGGATGTGGGACATACAGCGAGATGTTTGCTGCTTTTGCGTTTGGCTGTTGGGAGATTTACAGCACAAAGATATCTAGTTGATTTGAAGCAGTTCCGAGAAAGTCTAAACATAATCGCCACTTCTCCCTCCTGGCACTTTCCATGTGGGAGATATAGCAGGATGTATATTGGTTTTGAGGACAACTCAATGGACAGTGTAGGGAGAAAAGTTCCTGGCTCCTTGAATGCCGTTCCTGGAGACACTGCGATCAATGTGGGAGATATGTCAAGATGTGTGTTTGTTTTGAGGACGGCTCTCTGGAGAGTCTTAGCAAAGAGGTCACAGGGATAATCAGAGCAATTCTCAGAGACACTGAGAACAAGATGGACAGTTCCCTCCTGGCACTTTCCCTGTAGGAGATACCGCAAGACGTTTCTGTAGATTGGGCACAGCGCTCTGCAGGGTGTTAGCAGAGACTTTCCCGGGACAGTGAAACCCTATGTCAGAGACACTGAGAAGAAGCCCCAATGTTCCCTCCAGGCACTTTCAGTGTGGGTGCCTTCTCCACGTGGTTCCTGGTTTCCCTGCAGCGCTGAAGAGAATGTTAGCAAAGAGGTAACCGGCACAGCGAAAACAGTACTCAAAGAGAGGGAGAGCAAGCTCTCTCTTGGCACTTTGGATGTGGGACATACAGCGAGATGTTTGCTGCTTTTGCGTTTGGCTGTTGGGAGATTTACAGCACAAAGATATCTAGTTGATTTGAAGCAGTTCCGAGAAAGTCTAAACATAATCGCCACTTCTCCCTCCTGGCACTTTCCATGTGGGAGATATAGCAGGATGTATATTGGTTTTGAGGACAACTCAATGGACAGTGTAGGGAGAAAAGTTCCTGGCTCCTTGAATGCCGTTCCTGGAGACACTGCGATCAATGAGGGAGATATGTCAAGATGTGTGTTGGTTTTGAGGACGGCTCTCTGGAGAGTCTTAGCAAAGAGGTCACAGGGATAATCAGAGCAATTCTCAGAGACACTGAGAACAAGATGGACAGTTCCCTCCTGGCACTTTCCCTGTAGGAGATACCGCAAGACGTTTCTGTAGATTGGGCACAGCGCTCTGCAGGGTGTTAGCAGAGACTTTCCCGGGACAGTGAAACCCTATGTCAGAGACACTGAGAAGAAGCCCCAATGTTCCCTCCAGGCAGTTTCAGTGTGGGTGCCTTCTCCACGTGGTTCCTGGTTTCCCTGCAGCGCTGAAGAGAATGTTAGCAAAGAGGTAACCGGCACAGCGAAAACAGTACTCAAAGACAGGGAGAGCAAGCTCTCTCTTGGCACTTTGGATGTGGGACATACAGCGAGATGTTTGCTGCTTTTGCGTTTGGCTGTTGGGAGATTTACAGCACAAAGATATCTAGTTGATTTGAAGCAGTTCCGAGAAAGTCTAAACATAATCGCCACTTCTCCCTCCTGGCACTTTCCATGTGGGAGATATAGCAGGATGTATATTGGTTTTGAGGACAACTCAATGGACAGTGTAGGGAGAAAAGTTCCTGGCTCCTTGAATGCCGTTCCTGGAGACACTGCGATCAATGTGGGAGATATGTCAAGATGTGTGTTGGTTTTGAGGACGGCTCTCTGGAGAGTCTTAGCAAAGAGGTCACAGGGATAATCAGAGCAATTCTCAGAGACACTGAGAACAAGATGGACAGTTCCCTCCTGGCACTTTCCCTGTAGGAGATACCGCAAGACGTTTCTGTAGATTGGGCACAGCGCTCTGCAGGGTGTTAGCAGAGACTTTCCCGGGACAGTGAAACCCTATGTCAGAGACACTGAGAAGAAGCCCCAATGTTCCCTCCAGGCACTTTCAGTGTGGGTGCCTTCTCCACGTGGTTCCTGGTTTCCCTGCAGCGCTGAAGAGAATGTTAGCAAAGAGGTAACCGGCACAGCGAAAACAGTACTCAAAGACAGGGAGAGCAAGCTCTCTCTTGGCACTTTGGATGTGGGACATACAGCGAGATGTTTGCTGCTTTTGCGTTTGGCTGTTGGGAGATTTACAGCACAAAGATATCTAGTTGATTTGAAGCAGTTCCGAGAAAGTCTAAACATAATCGCCACTTCTCCCTCCTGGCACTTTCCATGTGGGAGATATAGCAGGATGTATATTGGTTTTGAGGACAACTCAATGGACAGTGTAGGGAGAAAAGTTCCTGGCTCCTTGAATGCCGTTCCTGGAGACACTGCGATCAATGAGGGAGATATGTCAAGATGTGTGTTGGTTTTGAGGACGGCTCTCTGGAGAGTCTTAGCAAAGAGGTCACAGGGATAATCAGAGCAATTCTCAGAGACACTGAGAACAAGATGGACAGTTCCCTCCTGGCACTTTCCCTGTAGGAGATACCGCAAGACGTTTCTGTAGATTGGGCACAGCGCTCTGCAGGGTGTTAGCAGAGACTTTCCCGGGACAGTGAAACCCTATGTCAGAGACACTGAGAAGAAGCCCCAATGTTCCCTCCAGGCACTTTCAGTGTGGGTGCCTTCTCCACGTGGTTCCTGGTTTCCCTGCAGCGCTGAAGAGAATGTTAGCAAAGAGGTAACCGGCACAGCGAAAACAGTACTCAAAGACAGGGAGAGCAAGCTCTCTCTTGGCACTTTGGATGTGGGACATACAGCGAGATGTTTGCTGCTTTTGCGTTTGGCTGTTGGGAGATTTACAGCACAAAGATATCTAGTTGATTTGAAGCAGTTCCGAGAAAGTCTAAACATAATCGCCACTTCTCCCTCCTGGCACTTTCCATGTGGGAGATATAGCAGGATGTATATTGGTTTTGAGGACAACTCAATGGACAGTGTAGGGAGAAAAGTTCCTGGCTCCTTGAATGCCGTTCCTGGAGACACTGCGATCAATGTGGGAGATATGTCAAGATGTGTGTTTGTTTTGAGGACGGCTCTCTGGAGAGTCTTAGCAAAGAGGTCACAGGGATAATCAGAGCAATTCTCAGAGACACTGAGAACAAGATGGACAGTTCCCTCCTGGCACTTTCCCTGTAGGAGATACCGCAAGACGTTTCTGTAGATTGGGCACAGCGCTCTGCAGGGTGTTAGCAGAGACTTTCCCGGGACAGTGAAACCCTATGTCAGAGACACTGAGAAGAAGCCCCAATGTTCCCTCCAGGCACTTTCAGTGTGGGTGCCTTCTCCACGTGGTTCCTGGTTTCCCTGCAGCGCTGAAGAGAATGTTAGCAAAGAGGTAACCGGCACAGCGAAAACAGTACTCAAAGACAGGGAGAGCAAGCTCTCTCTTGGCACTTTGGATGTGGGACATACAGCGAGATGTTTGCTGCTTTTGCGTTTGGCTGTTGGGAGATTTACAGCACAAAGATATCTAGTTGATTTGAAGCAGTTCCGAGAAAGTCTAAACATAATCGCCACTTCTCCCTCCTGGCACTTTCCATGTGGGAGATATAGCAGGATGTATATTGGTTTTGAGGACAACTCAATGGACAGTGTAGGGAGAAAAGTTCCTGGCTCCTTGAATGCCGTTCCTGGAGACACTGCGATCAATGTGGGAGATATGTCAAGATGTGTGTTGGTTTTGAGGACGGCTCTCTGGAGAGTCTTAGCAAAGAGGTCACAGGGATAATCAGAGCAATTCTCAGAGACACTGAGAACAAGATGGACAGTTCCCTCCTGGCACTTTCCCTGTAGGAGATACCGCAAGACGTTTCTGTAGATTGGGCACAGCGCTCTGCAGGGTGTTAGCAGAGACTTTCCCGGGACAGTGAAACCCTATGTCAGAGACACTGAGAAGAAGCCCCAATGTTCCCTCCAGGCACTTTCAGTGTGGGTGCCTTCTCCACGTGGTTCCTGGTTTCCCTGCAGCGCTGAAGAGAATGTTAGCAAAGAGGTAACCGGCACAGCGAAAACAGTACTCAAAGAGAGGGAGAGCAAGCTCTCTCTTGGCACTTTGGATGTGGGACATACAGCGAGATGTTTGCTGCTTTTGCGTTTGGCTGTTGGGAGATTTACAGCACAAAGATATCTAGTTGATTTGAAGCAGTTCCGAGAAAGTCTAAACATAATCGCCACTTCTCCCTCCTGGCACTTTCCATGTGGGAGATATAGCAGGATGTATATTGGTTTTGAGGACAACTCAATGGACAGTGTAGGGAGAAAAGTTCCTGGCTCCTTGAATGCCGTTCCTGGAGACACTGCGATCAATGAGGGAGATATGTCAAGATGTGTGTTGGTTTTGAGGACGGCTCTCTGGAGAGTCTTAGCAAAGAGGTCACAGGGATAATCAGAGCAATTCTCAGAGACACTGAGAACAAGATGGACAGTTCCCTCCTGGCACTTTCCCTGTAGGAGATACCGCAAGACGTTTCTGTAGATTGGGCACAGCGCTCTGCAGGGTGTTAGCAGAGACTTTCCCGGGACAGTGAAACCCTATGTCAGAGACACTGAGAAGAAGCCCCAATGTTCCCTCCAGGCACTTTCAGTGTGGGTGCCTTCTCCACGTGGTTCCTGGTTTCCCTGCAGCCTTGAAGAGAATGTTAGCAAAGAGGTAACCGGCACAGCGAAAACAGTACTCAAAGACAGGGAGAGCAAGCTCTCTCTTGGCACTTTGGATGTGGGACATACAGCGAGATGTTTGCTGCTTTTGCGTTTGGCTGTTGGGAGATTTACAGCACAAAGATATCTAGTTGATTTGAAGCAGTTCCGAGAAAGTCTAAACATAATCGCCACTTCTCCCTCCTGGCACTTTCCATGTGGGAGATATAGCAGGATGTATATTGGTTTTGAGGACAACTCAATGGACAGTGTAGGGAGAAAAGTTCCTGGCTCCTTGAATGCCGTTCCTGGAGACACTGCGATCAATGTGGGAGATATGTCAAGATGTGTGTTGGTTTTGAGGACGGCTCTCTGGAGAGTCTTAGCAAAGAGGTCACAGGGATAATCAGAGCAATTCTCAGAGACACTGAGAACAAGCTCGACAATTCCCTCCTGGCACTTTCCCTGTAGGAGATACCGCAAGACGTTTCTGTAGATTGGGCACAGCGCTCTGCAGGGTGTTAGCAGAGACTTTCCCGGGACAGTGAAACCCTATGTCAGAGACACTGAGAAGAAGCCCCAATGTTCCCTCCAGGCACTTTCAGTGTGGGTGCCTTCTCCACGTGGTTCCTGGTTTCCCTGCAGCGCTGAAGAGAATGTTAGCAAAGAGGTAACCGTCACAGCGAAAACAGTACTCAAAGACAGGGAGAGCAAGCTCTCTCTTGGCACTTTGGATGTGGGACATACAGCGAGATGTTTGCTGCTTTTGCGTTTGGCTGTTGGGAGATTTACAGCACAAAGATATCTAGTTGATTTGAAGCAGTTCCGAGAAAGTCTAAACATAATCGCCACTTCTCCCTCCTGGCACTTTCCATGTGGGAGATATAGCAGGATGTATATTGGTTTTGAGGACAACTCAATGGACAGTGTAGGGAGAAAAGTTCCTGGCTCCTTGAATGCCGTTCCTGGAGACACTGCGATCAATGAGGGAGATATGTCAAGATGTGTGTTGGTTTTGAGGACGGCTCTCTGGAGAGTCTTAGCAAAGAGGTCACAGGGATAATCAGAGCAATTCTCAGAGACACTGAGAACAAGATGGACAGTTCCCTCCTGGCACTTTCCCTGTAGGAGATACCGCAAGACGTTTCTGTAGATTGGGCACAGCGCTCTGCAGGGTGTTAGCAGAGACTTTCCCGGGACAGTGAAACCCTATGTCAGAGACACTGAGAAGAAGCCCCAATGTTCCCTCCAGGCACTTTCAGTGTGGGTGCCTTCTCCACGTGGTTCCTGGTTTCCCTGCAGCGCTGAAGAGAATGTTAGCAAAGAGGTAACCGGCACAGCGAAAACAGTACTCAAAGACAGGGAGAGCAAGCTCTCTCTTGGCACTTTGGATGTGGGACATACAGCGAGATGTTTGCTGCTTTTGCGTTTGGCTGTTGGGAGATTTACAGCACAAAGATATCTAGTTGATTTGAAGCAGTTCCGAGAAAGTCTAAACATAATCGCCACTTCTCCCTCCTGGCACTTTCCATGTGGGAGATATAGCAGGATGTATATTGGTTTTGAGGACAACTCAATGGACAGTGTAGGGAGAAAAGTTCCTGGCTCCTTGAATGCCGTTCCTGGAGACACTGCGATCAATGTGGGAGATATGTCAAGATGTGTGTTTGTTTTGAGGACGGCTCTCTGGAGAGTCTTAGCAAAGAGGTCACAGGGATAATCAGAGCAATTCTCAGAGACACTGAGAACAAGATGGACAGTTCCCTCCTGGCACTTTCCCTGTAGGAGATACCGCAAGACGTTTCTGTAGATTGGGCACAGCGCTCTGCAGGGTGTTAGCAGAGACTTTCCCGGGACAGTGAAACCCTATGTCAGAGACACTGAGAAGAAGCCCCAATGTTCCCTCCAGGCACTTTCAGTGTGGGTGCCTTCTCCACGTGGTTCCTGGTTTCCCTGCAGCGCTGAAGAGAATGTTAGCAAAGAGGTAACCGGCACAGCGAAAACAGTACTCAAAGACAGGGAGAGCAAGCTCTCTCTTGGCACTTTGGATGTGGGACATACAGCGAGATGTTTGCTGCTTTTGCGTTTGGCTGTTGGGAGATTTACAGCACAAAGATATCTAGTTGATTTGAAGCAGTTCCGAGAAAGTCTAAACATAATCGCCACTTCTCCCTCCTGGCACTTTCCATGTGGGAGATATAGCAGGATGTATATTGGTTTTGAGGACAACTCAATGGACAGTGTAGGGAGAAAAGTTCCTGGCTCCTTGAATGCCGTTCCTGGAGACACTGCGATCAATGTGGGAGATATGTCAAGATGTGTGTTTGTTTTGAGGACGGCTCTCTGGAGAGTCTTAGCAAAGAGGTCACAGGGATAATCAGAGCAATTCTCAGAGACACTGAGAACAAGATGGACAGTTCCCTCCTGGCACTTTCCCTGTAGGAGATACCGCAAGACGTTTCTGTAGATTGGGCACAGCGCTCTGCAGGGTGTTAGCAGAGACTTTCCCGGGACAGTGAAACCCTATGTCAGAGACACTGAGAAGAAGCCCCAATGTTCCCTCCAGGCACTTTCAGTGTGGGTGCCTTCTCCACGTGGTTCCTGGTTTCCCTGCAGCGCTGAAGAGAATGTTAGCAAAGAGGTAACCGGGACAGTGAAAACAGTACTCAAAGAGAGGGAGAGCAAGCTCTCTCTTGGCACTTTGGATGTGGGACATACAGCGAGATGTTTGCTGCTTTTGCGTTTGGCTGTTGGGAGATTTACAGCACAAAGATATCTAGTTGATTTGAAGCAGTTCCGAGAAAGTCTAAACATAATCGCCACTTCTCCCTCCTGGCACTTTCCATGTGGGAGATATAGCAGGATGTATATTGGTTTTGAGGACAACTCAATGGACAGTGTAGGGAGAAAAGTTCCTGGCTCCTTGAATGCCGTTCCTGGAGACACTGCGATCAATGAGGGAGATATGTCAAGATGTGTGTTGGTTTTGAGGACGGCTCTCTGGAGAGTCTTAGCAAAGAGGTCACAGGGATAATCAGAGCAATTCTCAGAGACACTGAGAACAAGATGGACAGTTCCCTCCTGGCACTTTCCCTGTAGGAGATACCGCAAGACGTTTCTGTAGATTGGGCACAGCGCTCTGCAGGGTGTTAGCAGAGACTTTCCCGGGACAGTGAAACCCTATGTCAGAGACACTGAGAAGAAGCCCCAATGTTCCCTCCAGGCACTTTCAGTGTGGGTGCCTTCTCCACGTGGTTCCTGGTTTCCCTGCAGCGCTGAAGAGAATGTTAGCAAAGAGGTAACCGGCACAGCGAAAACAGTACTCAAAGACAGGGAGAGCAAGCTCTCTCTTGGCACTTTGGATGTGGGACATACAGCGAGATGTTTGCTGCTTTTGCGTTTGGCTGTTGGGAGATTTACAGCACAAAGATATCTAGTTGATTTGAAGCAGTTCCGAGAAAGTCTAAACATAATCGCCACTTCTCCCTCCTGGCACTTTCCATGTGGGAGATATAGCAGGATGTATATTGGTTTTGAGGACAACTCAATGGACAGTGTAGGGAGAAAAGTTCCTGGCTCCTTGAATGCCGTTCCTGGAGACACTGCGATCAATGTGGGAGATATGTCAAGATGTGTGTTTGTTTTGAGGACGGCTCTCTGGAGAGTCTTAGCAAAGAGGTCACAGGGATAATCAGAGCAATTCTCAGAGACACTGAGAACAAGATGGACAGTTCCCTCCTGGCACTTTCCCTGTAGGAGATACCGCAAGACGTTTCTGTAGATTGGGCACAGCGCTCTGCAGGGTGTTAGCAGAGACTTTCCCGGGACAGTGAAACCCTATGTCAGAGACACTGAGAAGAAGCCCCAATGTTCCCTCCAGGCACTTTCAGTGTGGGTGCCTTCTCCACGTGGTTCCTGGTTTCCCTGCAGCGCTGAAGAGAATGTTAGCAAAGAGGTAACCGGCACAGCGAAAACAGTACTCAAAGAGAGGGAGAGCAAGCTCTCTCTTGGCACTTTGGATGTGGGACATACAGCGAGATGTTTGCTGCTTTTGCGTTTGGCTGTTGGGAGATTTACAGCACAAAGATATCTAGTTGATTTGAAGCAGTTCCGAGAAAGTCTAAACATAATCGCCACTTCTCCCTCCTGGCACTTTCCATGTGGGAGATATAGCAGGATGTATATTGGTTTTGAGGACAACTCAATGGACAGTGTAGGGAGAAAAGTTCCTGGCTCCTTGAATGCCGTTCCTGGAGACACTGCGATCAATGTGGGAGATATGTCAAGATGTGTGTTTGTTTTGAGGACGGCTCTCTGGAGAGTCTTAGCAAAGAGGTCACAGGGATAATCAGAGCAATTCTCAGAGACACTGAGAACAAGCTCGACAATTCCCTCCTGGCACTTTCCCTGTAGGAGATACCGCAAGACGTTTCTGTAGATTGGGCACAGCGCTCTGCAGGGTGTTAGCAGAGACTTTCCCGGGACAGTGAAACCCTATGTCAGAGACACTGAGAAGAAGCCCCAATGTTCCCTCCAGGCACTTTCAGTGTGGGTGCCTTCTCCACGTGGTTCCTGGTTTCCCTGCAGCGCTGAAGAGAATGTTAGCAAAGAGGTAACCGGCACAGCGAAAACAGTACTCAAAGACAGGGAGAGCAAGCTCTCTCTTGGCACTTTGGATGTGGGACATACAGCGAGATGTTTGCTGCTTTTGCGTTTGGCTGTTGGGAGATTTACAGCACAAAGATATCTAGTTGATTTGAAGCAGTTCCGAGAAAGTCTAAACATAATCGCCACTTCTCCCTCCTGGCACTTTCCATGTGGGAGATATAGCAGGATGTATATTGGTTTTGAGGACAACTCAATGGACAGTGTAGGGAGAAAAGTTCCTGGCTCCTTGAATGCCGTTCCTGGAGACACTGCGATCAATGTGGGAGATATGTCAAGATGTGTGTTGGTTTTGAGGACGGCTCTCTGGAGAGTCTTAGCAAAGAGGTCACAGGGATAATCAGAGCAATTCTCAGAGACACTGAGAACAAGATGGACAGTTCCCTCCTGGCACTTTCCCTGTAGGAGATACCGCAAGACGTTTCTGTAGATTGGGCACAGCGCTCTGCAGGGTGTTAGCAGAGACTTTCCCGGGACAGTGAAACCCTATGTCAGAGACACTGAGAAGAAGCCCCAATGTTCCCTCCAGGCACTTTCAGTGTGGGTGCCTTCTCCACGTGGTTCCTGGTTTCCCTGCAGCGCTGAAGAGAATGTTAGCAAAGAGGTAACCGGCACAGCGAAAACAGTACTCAAAGACAGGGAGAGCAAGCTCTCTCTTGGCACTTTGGATGTGGGACATACAGCGAGATGTTTGCTGCTTTTGCGTTTGGCTGTTGGGAGATTTACAGCACAAAGATATCTAGTTGATTTGAAGCAGTTCCGAGAAAGTCTAAACATAATCGCCACTTCTCCCTCCTGGCACTTTCCATGTGGGAGATATAGCAGGATGTATATTGGTTTTGAGGACAACTCAATGGACAGTGTAGGGAGAAAAGTTCCTGGCTCCTTGAATGCCGTTCCTGGAGACACTGCGATCAATGAGGGAGATATGTCAAGATGTGTGTTTGTTTTGAGGACGGCTCTCTGGAGAGTCTTAGCAAAGAGGTCACAGGGATAATCAGAGCAATTCTCAGAGACACTGAGAACAAGATGGACAGTTCCCTCCTGGCACTTTCCCTGTAGGAGATACCGCAAGACGTTTCTGTAGATTGGGCACAGCGCTCTGCAGGGTGTTAGCAGAGACTTTCCCGGGACAGTGAAACCCTATGTCAGAGACACTGAGAAGAAGCCCCAATGTTCCCTCCAGGCACTTTCAGTGTGGGTGCCTTCTCCACGTGGTTCCTGGTTTCCCTGCAGCGCTGAAGAGAATGTTAGCAAAGAGGTAACCGGCACAGCGAAAACAGTACTCAAAGACAGGGAGAGCAAGCTCTCTCTTGGCACTTTGGATGTGGGACATACAGCGAGATGTTTGCTGCTTTTGCGTTTGGCTGTTGGGAGATTTACAGCACAAAGATATCTAGTTGATTTGAAGCAGTTCCGAGAAAGTCTAAACATAATCGCCACTTCTCCCTCCTGGCACTTTCCATGTGGGAGATATAGCAGGATGTATATTGGTTTTGAGGACAACTCAATGGACAGTGTAGGGAGAAAAGTTCCTGGCTCCTTGAATGCCGTTCCTGGAGACACTGCGATCAATGTGGGAGATATGTCAAGATGTGTGTTGGTTTTGAGGACGGCTCTCTGGAGAGTCTTAGCAAAGAGGTCACAGGGATAATCAGAGCAATTCTCAGAGACACTGAGAACAAGATGGACAGTTCCCTCCTGGCACTTTCCCTGTAGGAGATACCGCAAGACGTTTCTGTAGATTGGGCACAGCGCTCTGCAGGGTGTTAGCAGAGACTTTCCCGGGACAGTGAAACCCTATGTCAGAGACACTGAGAAGAAGCCCCAATGTTCCCTCCAGGCACTTTCAGTGTGGGTGCCTTCTCCACGTGGTTCCTGGTTTCCCTGCAGCGCTGAAGAGAATGTTAGCAAAGAGGTAACCGGCACAGCGAAAACAGTACTCAAAGACAGGGAGAGCAAGCTCTCTCTTGGCACTTTGGATGTGGGACATACAGCGAGATGTTTGCTGCTTTTGCGTTTGGCTGTTGGGAGATTTACAGCACAAAGATATCTAGTTGATTTGAAGCAGTTCCGAGAAAGTCTAAACATAATCGCCACTTCTCCCTCCTGGCACTTTCCATGTGGGAGATATAGCAGGATGTATATTGGTTTTGAGGACAACTCAATGGACAGTGTAGGGAGAAAAGTTCCTGGCTCCTTGAATGCCGTTCCTGGAGACACTGCGATCAATGAGGGAGATATGTCAAGATGTGTGTTGGTTTTGAGGACGGCTCTCTGGAGAGTCTTAGCAAAGAGGTCACAGGGATAATCAGAGCAATTCTCAGAGACACTGAGAACAAGATGGACAGTTCCCTCCTGGCACTTTCCCTGTAGGAGATACCGCAAGACGTTTCTGTAGATTGGGCACAGCGCTCTGCAGGGTGTTAGCAGAGACTTTCCCGGGACAGTGAAACCCTATGTCAGAGACACTGAGAAAAAGCCCCAATGTTCCCTCCAGGCACTTTCAGTGTGGGTGCCTTCTCCACGTGGTTCCTGGTTTCCCTGCAGCGCTGAAGAGAATGTTAGCAAAGAGGTAACCGGCACAGCGAAAACAGTACTCAAAGACAGGGAGAGCAAGCTCTCTCTTGGCACTTTGGATGTGGGACATACAGCGAGATGTTTGCTGCTTTTGCGTTTGGCTGTTGGGAGATTTACAGCACAAAGATATCTAGTTGATTTGAAGCAGTTCCGAGAAAGTCTAAACATAATCGCCACTTCTCCCTCCTGGCACTTTCCATGTGGGAGATATAGCAGGATGTATATTGGTTTTGAGGACAACTCAATGGACAGTGTAGGGAGAAAAGTTCCTGGCTCCTTGAATGCCGTTCCTGGAGACACTGCGATCAATGTGGGAGATATGTCAAGATGTGTGTTGGTTTTGAGGACGGCTCTCTGGAGAGTCTTAGCAAAGAGGTCACAGGGATAATCAGAGCAATTCTCAGAGACACTGAGAACAAGATGGACAGTTCCCTCCTGGCACTTTCCCTGTAGGAGATACCGCAAGACGTTTCTGTAGATTGGGCACAGCGCTCTGCAGGGTGTTAGCAGAGACTTTCCCGGGACAGTGAAACCCTATGTCAGAGACACTGAGAAGAAGCCCCAATGTTCCCTCCAGGCACTTTCAGTGTGGGTGCCTTCTCCACGTGGTTCCTGGTTTCCCTGCAGCGCTGAAGAGAATGTTAGCAAAGAGGTAACCGGCACAGCGAAAACAGTACTCAAAGACAGGGAGAGCAAGCTCTCTCTTGGCACTTTGGATGTGGGACATACAGCGAGATGTTTGCTGCTTTTGCGTTTGGCTGTTGGGAGATTTACAGCACAAAGATATCTAGTTGATTTGAAGCAGTTCCGAGAAAGTCTAAACATAATCGCCACTTCTCCCTCCTGGCACTTTCCATGTGGGAGATATAGCAGGATGTATATTGGTTTTGAGGACAACTCAATGGACAGTGTAGGGAGAAAAGTTCCTGGCTCCTTGAATGCCGTTCCTGGAGACACTGCGATCAATGAGGGAGATATGTCAAGATGTGTGTTGGTTTTGAGGACGGCTCTCTGGAGAGTCTTAGCAAAGAGGTCACAGGGATAATCAGAGCAATTCTCAGAGACACTGAGAACAAGATGGACAGTTCCCTCCTGGCACTTTCCCTGTAGGAGATACCGCAAGACGTTTCTGTAGATTGGGCACAGCGCTCTGCAGGGTGTTAGCAGAGACTTTCCCGGGACAGTGAAACCCTATGTCAGAGACACTGAGAAGAAGCCCCAATGTTCCCTCCAGGCACTTTCAGTGTGGGTGCCTTCTCCACGTGGTTCCTGGTTTCCCTGCAGCGCTGAAGAGAATGTTAGCAAAGAGGTAACCGGCACAGCGAAAACAGTACTCAAAGACAGGGAGAGCAAGCTCTCTCTTGGCACTTTGGATGTGGGACATACAGCGAGATGTTTGCTGCTTTTGCGTTTGGCTGTTGGGAGATTTACAGCACAAAGATATCTAGTTGATTTGAAGCAGTTCCGAGAAAGTCTAAACATAATCGCCACTTCTCCCTCCTGGCACTTTCCATGTGGGAGATATAGCAGGATGTATATTGGTTTTGAGGACAACTCAATGGACAGTGTAGGGAGAAAAGTTCCTGGCTCCTTGAATGCCGTTCCTGGAGACACTGCGATCAATGAGGGAGATATGTCAAGATGTGTGTTGGTTTTGAGGACGGCTCTCTGGAGAGTCTTAGCAAAGAGGTCACAGGGATAATCAGAGCAATTCTCAGAGACACTGAGAACAAGATGGACAGTTCCCTCCTGGCACTTTCCCTGTAGGAGATACCGCAAGACGTTTCTGTAGATTGGGCACAGCGCTCTGCAGGGTGTTAGCAGAGACTTTCCCGGGACAGTGAAACCCTATGTCAGAGACACTGAGAAGAAGCCCCAATGTTCCCTCCAGGCACTTTCAGTGTGGGTGCCTTCTCCACGTGGTTCCTGGTTTCCCTGCAGCGCTGAAGAGAATGTTAGCAAAGAGGTAACCGGCACAGCGAAAACAGTACTCAAAGAGAGGGAGAGCAAGCTCTCTCTTGGCACTTTGGATGTGGGACATACAGCGAGATGTTTGCTGCTTTTGCGTTTGGCTGTTGGGAGATTTACAGCACAAAGATATCTAGTTGATTTGAAGCAGTTCCGAGAAAGTCTAAACATAATCGCCACTTCTCCCTCCTGGCACTTTCCATGTGGGAGATATAGCAGGATGTATATTGGTTTTGAGGACAACTCAATGGACAGTGTAGGGAGAAAAGTTCCTGGCTCCTTGAATGCCGTTCCTGGAGACACTGCGATCAATGAGGGAGATATGTCAAGATGTGTGTTGGTTTTGAGGACGGCTCTCTGGAGAGTCTTAGCAAAGAGGTCACAGGGATAATCAGAGCAATTCTCAGAGACACTGAGAACAAGATGGACAGTTCCCTCCTGGCACTTTCCCTGTAGGAGATACCGCAAGACGTTTCTGTAGATTGGGCACAGCGCTCTGCAGGGTGTTAGCAGAGACTTTCCCGGGACAGTGAAACCCTATGTCAGAGACACTGAGAAAAAGCCCCAATGTTCCCTCCAGGCACTTTCAGTGTGGGTGCCTTCTCCACGTGGTTCCTGGTTTCCCTGCAGCGCTGAAGAGAATGTTAGCAAAGAGGTAACCGGCACAGCGAAAACAGTACTCAAAGACAGGGAGAGCAAGCTCTCTCTTGGCACTTTGGATGTGGGACATACAGCGAGATGTTTGCTGCTTTTGCGTTTGGCTGTTGGGAGATTTACAGCACAAAGATATCTAGTTGATTTGAAGCAGTTCCGAGAAAGTCTAAACATAATCGCCACTTCTCCCTCCTGGCACTTTCCATGTGGGAGATATAGCAGGATGTATATTGGTTTTGAGGACAACTCAATGGACAGTGTAGGGAGAAAAGTTCCTGGCTCCTTGAATGCCGTTCCTGGAGACACTGCGATCAATGTGGGAGATATGTCAAGATGTGTGTTTGTTTTGAGGACGGCTCTCTGGAGAGTCTTAGCAAAGAGGTCACAGGGATAATCAGAGCAATTCTCAGAGACACTGAGAACAAGATGGACAGTTCCCTCCTGGCACTTTCCCTGTAGGAGATACCGCAAGACGTTTCTGTAGATTGGGCACAGCGCTCTGCAGGGTGTTAGCAGAGACTTTCCCGGGACAGTGAAACCCTATGTCAGAGACACTGAGAAGAAGCCCCAATGTTCCCTCCAGGCACTTTCAGTGTGGGTGCCTTCTCCACGTGGTTCCTGGTTTCCCTGCAGCGCTGAAGAGAATGTTAGCAAAGAGGTAACCGGCACAGCGAAAACAGTACTCAAAGACAGGGAGAGCAAGCTCTCTCTTGGCACTTTGGATGTGGGACATACAGCGAGATGTTTGCTGCTTTTGCGTTTGGCTGTTGGGAGATTTACAGCACAAAGATATCTAGTTGATTTGAAGCAGTTCCGAGAAAGTCTAAACATAATCGCCACTTCTCCCTCCTGGCACTTTCCATGTGGGAGATATAGCAGGATGTATATTGGTTTTGAGGACAACTCAATGGACAGTGTAGGGAGAAAAGTTCCTGGCTCCTTGAATGCCGTTCCTGGAGACACTGCGATCAATGAGGGAGATATGTCAAGATGTGTGTTGGTTTTGAGGACGGCTCTCTGGAGAGTCTTAGCAAAGAGGTCACAGGGATAATCAGAGCAATTCTCAGAGACACTGAGAACAAGATGGACAGTTCCCTCCTGGCACTTTCCCTGTAGGAGATACCGCAAGACGTTTCTGTAGATTGGGCACAGCGCTCTGCAGGGTGTTAGCAGAGACTTTCCCGGGACAGTGAAACCCTATGTCAGAGACACTGAGAAGAAGCCCCAATGTTCCCTCCAGGCACTTTCAGTGTGGGTGCCTTCTCCACGTGGTTCCTGGTTTCCCTGCAGCGCTGAAGAGAATGTTAGCAAAGAGGTAACCGGCACAGCGAAAACAGTACTCAAAGACAGGGAGAGCAAGCTCTCTCTTGGCACTTTGGATGTGGGACATACAGCGAGATGTTTGCTGCTTTTGCGTTTGGCTGTTGGGAGATTTACAGCACAAAGATATCTAGTTGATTTGAAGCAGTTCCGAGAAAGTCTAAACATAATCGCC